>NC_060886.1:31151361-31421361 GCF_014805685.1 Silurus meridionalis | reverse complement strand
CGGGAAACTTTACACGATCCGCCCCCGTGATAACGATGAGGGAAAAAAAGCCCTTTTTTCTCTACAAAGTCTCTTATTGTTCATTTCTGTAACACAAAGCGTGAGTCAATCAGAGGCCTCCAGGTCCTTCAGTTCCTTCAGTGTGCATCCAGGTCACTTTCTCAGAGTCTTCATGCTCATGTCCACTTTATCCTGCGTGCACAATCAGACAGGATGAGGAGGAGAAAAACGTACGTAAGATTCTTTCATGTTAAAGAATCTAAAAAGCTCTTTAAAGCTGAATCTGATGAGTTTAAGACGTAAGTGATTTGTTTTAGACGCTGGTGTCTGTTTGCATAATTTCAGAACAAATGAATGCTCCATTATTACATGAAGATCGCACTGATTTAGAAGCATCAGAATCAGCCAGGACACACGGTCCCCACAAATCCAATTCAACAGTTTAATGATCCATTAAAGGCGGAAGACTCGTTACGGGCTGGAATCCGATTTGCTTCGTGATATCATTTTTATATTTGATATTTATTTTGTTGAAATGGTTTGACGCGATGTTCGTATGCATTTAATCTAAAAAGAGTTTCAGTCGATTTACTGATTTGTTACTTAACACATTTTAAATCAGTAAATCTTTTATTATTCTGCATAATTAAAAAAACTATGAATAAAGGCACGATTTAAACCAAATCGAACATGCGGTGATGATGACGAGGGGTGGACCCACACCGAAGATAAAAAGCGAACGTGAAAAAGTTTTGTGCGTTCCCATGATGATCAATTGGCAGAAATATTGCGTTAAAGTCTTTACACAGGTCAAAACCTACAAATTAATTAATTGAAGTTAATCAGGTTTTTTTCCATTTTCTAATATTATGAGTGACATTTCTAGAATAATTCATCAGACACACAGAAAAAAGTATTGTATAATAAACTTACAATTTTATTTTAAATAATAATACTAATAATGATAAAAGTAGTAATAATAATAATAATGATAATAATAATAATAATAATAATAATAATAATAATAATAATAATAATAATAAGGCATGATTGAAGACACTTACACAAATCCTGTAGACGTGTCCAGCCTGAAAGTGATAAAAACCAAAAACTGTTTTTCAAAGCTTTTTTCCAGAGCGTTGTCCAGACAACACGAGTCTTTCTTTCTTATGTAAAAAAAAAAAACCAAAATCAAATCTTTGTTTAATATCTTTAAAAAAAGTTGGAAGCTGTGAGACTTCACCTCGATGTCCGATGCTGAGAAGCAAAAAAAAAAAGACCTGAAAGAATCAGGGACAAAATTCTAAATAAGAAAGAATAAAAGAAAAAAGTGTGCAAATTGTTCCTGATAAAAAAAAAAAAAAAAAATCCAGAAAGTTAAAATTTTCTTTTGTTAAAAAAATGAAGATGAAGATCAGGTCCGAGCATAAAATCCCTTAAAGAAAAAAGAAAGAAGGAGTGAGTGTGTGTGTGTCTCCGGTATAGAGACTTTACAGACACAGAGTACAGCAATCTGAGAGCTCAGTGTGTGTGTGTGTGTCTGTGTGTGTGTGTGTGTGTGTGTGTGTGTGTGTGTGTCAGGTAGAGGGAAAAAAAAGGGGCTGAAGATCATGTGAACACACCCCCATATATACACACACTGAAGGGGAAAAAGGAGAGGCGGAGCACACACACACACACACACACACACACACACACACACACACACACACACAGTGTTTGCTTACATTGGCAGTTACATTAGCAGTGTGAATAACAGGAGCTGTCACAATGTTTACACCATTAAAAATATAAAATAATAAGTGAGAATATTCTAAATAAACACAAAGTTAATTTTTAATAAATAAATAAACAGAATCTTCACCTTCACCTCGGCGCTGATTGTTTTCCTCTGATGGCGTGACCCAGAATCTGTTTCATTCCTCAGGTTCACTGACACACACAGATTTGAATTTCAGCCGCGAGCTGATGATGTCATCATGGGCTTTACTACTGCTGACCAATCAGCACTTACGCTCAGTTTATACACACACACACACACACACACACACACACACACTACACAATCCCAACACACACTCATTATCCCAACACACACTCAGTACACAATTCTAACACATACACACTACACAATCCCAACACACACATTCCCAACAAACACTCATTACCCCAACACACACTCATAACACAATCCAAACACACACTCATTACACAAGCCCAGCACACACTCATTACACAATCCCAACAAACACTCATTATCCCAACACACACACATTACACAATCCAAACACACACTCATTACATAATCCCAACAAACACTCATTACCCCAACACACACTCATAACACAATCCAAACACACACTTATTACACAAGCCCAGCACACACTCATTACACAATCCCAACAAACACTCATTATCCCAACACACACACATTACACAATCCAAACACACACTCATTACACAATCCCAACAAACACTCATTACCCCAACACACACTCATAACACAATCCAAACACACACTTATTACACAAGCCCAGCACACACTCATTACACAATCCCAACAAACACTCATTATCCCAACACACACACACATTACACAATCCAAACACACACTCATTACACAATCCCAACAAACACTCATTACCCCAACACACACTCAAAACACAATCCAAACACACACTTATTACACAAGCCCAGCACACACTCATTACACAATCCCAACATACACTCATTATCCCAACACACACATTACACAATCCAAACAAACACTCATTATCCCAACACACACATTACACAATCCCAGCACACACTAAATACAATCCCAACAAACACTCATTACCCCAACACACACATTACACAATCCCAACAAACACTCATTACCCCAACACACACATTACACAATCCCAGCACACACTAAATACACAATCCCAGCACACACTCATTATCCCACACACACACATTACACAACCCCAGCACACTCATTACACAATCCCAACAAACACTCATTAAACAGTCCAAACACACACTCATTACAATGGTAACACACACATTATTAGTATGAAGGTCTCATCTCCCTTTTGAATTAAATTCCTCACTCATCCCATTAGGTCCATATGAGACTCCACTCAGGGATTATTCCAGTCACACGTTTCTCTCCTGCGTGGAGTTTATTTGCCCAAAGCTCCCGCTTACTGCAATTATTCTAATTATATAATCTGCAGGATTCCCAACGGGCAGCTTTAAAGTATTTCTGTTCCTGTTTGAGTTAAACACACACACACACACACACACACACACACACACACACACACACACATGCACATTTGTCTTACTATCCTTATGGGGACTTTCCAATAATTATAAATACAGATATTAATGATTTTCTACACCTACATCTACTGTTTTATCTATATATACCTGTGTGTGTGTGTGTGTGTGTGTGTGTGTGTGTGTGTGTGTTCATTAGAGTAGTTTCTTTCCCCGACATGCTCTTACGAATTAATCTCAAATTTTTATACAAATTTCAGCGAAGAAAATTCGACACCGTTGTTGCTCTGTTGCGAGATAAAAACCCCATCACTTCTAAAGCAAGGTGTGTAATTTTCCATGAGATTACAGGAACACCCTGCGGGGAAGATGATCTCGTGGCCTCTCCTGAACAGACTAATGTCACAGTCTACCATGAGGCAAAATGCTGAAGAAAACGAGGGGAAAAAGTACTAGTGTGTGCATGAAAGAATAGCAAACAGGAAGTGACTAGATGTTGTCCAGGATGTTGAAATATGATACAGACTTGGTGCAGAATATTTTTTCTGAACTTGAGAACCCGACTAAAGGCTCCTTTAAAACTTTTGCTAATGATGAAATGAATGTACCTAGTGGATCTCCGCCATCACCAGGAAAACCGACTGGGTTTTTCCATCTGAAAGAGAGAGAGAATAAAGAGAGGCTGCTAAGGGGATGAGTGTTTATAGCTGCTGTAGCATAAGTGAGAAAGAGAACATATTTTCTAACAGCACTCCTGATCGTGTTTTACTCCTTATTTCATTTCCTCTGAATTACAAATTGACCCCAAACACGCTCTCTCTCTCTCTCTCTCTCTCTCTCTCTCTCTCTCTCTCTCTCTCTCTCTCTTTATCCATCTTTCCTATGAAACTAAAATGTTTAGCTTGAATAAAGTACAGGAAGTAAACAAATAAAACACAGGAAGTGATAAACAGCAGGAAGCGGAGCCTTTTTACTTCTTCGGCATTCTTGTATTTGAAAAACCAGGCTTTATCTTTTCTCTCCTCCCGCTCTCTGAGGATATTTATTTTCTTTTGAAGTTTGTAAGCAAATAGATTGTTGTCATTTCTCTCTCTCTCTCTCTCTCTCTCTCTCTCTCTCTCTCTCTCTTTTCTTTCTTTTGGTAAGATCCTCTTTCTTCTGCATTTCGTATTCTTTACTTAGAGAAAACAACAAAAACGCAAATTTTTTGAAAGATGGAAATGACAGAGTCTGATAGAGAGGATTATGGAGTATTGGAGTCTGATAGAGAGGATTATGGAGTATTGGAGTCTGATAGAGAGGATTATGGAGTATTGGAGTCTGATTGAGACGATTATGGAGAATTGGAGTCTGATAGAGAGGATTATGGAGAATTGGAGTCTGATAGAGAGGATTATGGAGAATTGGAGTCTGATAGAGAAGGATTATGGAGTATTGGAGTCTGATTGAGACGATTATGGAGTATTGGAGTCTGATAGAGAGGATTATGGAGTATTGGAGTCTGATTGAGACGATTATGGAGAATTGGAGTCTGATAGAGAGGATTATGGAGTATTGGAGTCTGATAGAGAGGATTATGGAGAATTGGAGTCTGATAGAGAGGATTATGGAGAATTGAAGTCTGATAGAGAGGATTATGGAGTATTGGAGTCTGATAGAGAGGATTATGGAGAATTGGAGTCTGATAGAGAGGATTATGGAGAATTGGAGTCTGATAGAGAGGATTATGGAGAATTGGAGTCTGATAGAGGATTATGGAGTATTGGAGTCTGATAAAGAGGATTATGGAGTATTGGAGTCTGATAGAGAGGATTATGGAGTATTGGAGTCTGATAGAGAGGATTATGGAGTATTGGAGTCTGATTGAGACGATTATGGAGAATTGGAGTCTGATAGAGAGGATTATGGAGTATTGGAGTCTGATAGAGAGGATTATGGAGAATTGGAGTCTGATAGAGAGGATTATGGAGTATTGGAGTCTGATAGAGAGGATTATGGAGAATTGGAGTCTGATAGAGAGGATTATGGAGAATTGGAGTCTGATAGAGAGGATTATGGAGTATTGGAGTCTGATAGATCTAGAAATCGGATCCCATGTCAGTTTATTTTCAGTGTAATTGCTCTGAGTGATGTAACACTTAATTGACAGTTCAACAGACTTTATTTTCTTTCTTCTTTCTTCTTCATGACAGTTTCTACGCTACAGGTTTTGGTGGCCACTAAAATGTTCCTGATGCACAAATTCAACACAAAAAATTGAATGCTCGATGCGAAAAAAAAAGAAAGAAAAAAGGAAATCACTGTTCACTTTCTCTCTCCTTCGTGTACACGGCCCAAGAATACTTTTTTCCCCTTTTTTTCAGAAAAGCACATTACGGCGAGGCGCATTATTTCCTGAAGAACGAGAAGAACGCGGTGCATAATGGAATCCCAAAAAGCTTTTTTGCGTCTTTTCTTTTTGTCTTCATTGTCTTTCGTCCCTTTTTATTCCTCTCCGCGCTATCGATGTAAAGTCCTTTGAGCTGAAACGAAGGGCATTCATGCCCCCTGAAAAGGGCTTTTAAAGTCGAGTGCGACTCGAACAAAAGCACGAAGGAGCGGCTCGCTAAAGAACCCAGAGTGACTCAGTGTTTAGAAAAGAGTGTGTGTGTGTGTGTGTGTGTGTGTGTGTGTGTGTGTGTGTGTGTGTACGAATATAAAACAGAATAAATAAAAAAATCCAGGTTTGGGTTATTCCATAACACTATTGTTGATATTTGAGTTTTTTCCCACATAAAATAAAAATGTTGTTTTATACTTAATTCTCCTGAAAGTTGTGTAACTGTGAACTTCGTGAAATGGATTTATTTCTAGTGTGAAATCGTTTAAATCTTTATTCTACGTACATTCTTGTCTCTGTACAATAACTTTCTGAAATAAAAGAACATTTTATAATATATATATATATATATATGTGTGTGTGTGTGTGTGTGTGTGTGTGTGTGTGTGTGTGTGTGTGCAATATAAATTGGTGTGCACATGCTCTGTTCCGTGTGTGTTCTGATCCCCGTAACGTTTCGTCTGAAAGCAGAGAAAAGCGCTTATGAAGGTGGACACAGTTTTCATTTTTACCCAATTAAAGCTCAATTATAGCCGAGCCTCTAGAAAGCGAAGAAAAGATGGGATGAATAGAGTGACGAGTGAGAGGGACGGAGCTCCACAGGAACTCTTTCTCCCTCTCTTTTATCCCAAGATGCTTCACTTCCACACTTTCCTCCGATTGGGGTGTTTTTTTTCCTCCTGCTTCTTCTTCTTCCTCCTTCTCAATGCCTCAACAATCGCCCCATCCGTTTCTTTTCTTTTTTTCTACAGACTCACACGGCGCTCACACACTGGCCTTTTGTACCGCGGAGGCGTTTTTCCACACGGAACCTGTAGCAGTTTCATGCTAACGTGAGGAAAATTTCTGAAAACAAAAGTAGAGAGGGTTTTGAGGCGCTGCGTCGTTATCGCTCAGGGAAGAGGAACAAACGAGATTCAAATATAACTTGACTTGAGTCACTGTTTATTGATCCTATCATGACAACAATGATCAATAACATTAAAAAAAATAAAATCTGGTGATCTGATTACACGTACACACACACACACACACACACACACACACACTGCTTTTTATTGATATAAAAATGAATCATTCTTTTAAAAATTTTCAATATTTTTAGCTGAAAACTAAATAAACAAATAAATTAATACATAAATATATTTAGCATTTCAAATATAAATATATAAAATATTTCATAAAATATTAGAATTTAAAAGAAAATAAAACATACAACAAAAAATGTAACAATGTATAATTTATAAAACAAACACGTTGAAATAAAACAAATAAATAACATTTGAAACTAAAACTTTAAGACAGATTTCAGTTCTTATACTGATTAAGGGACGAGATTAAATCTGACCTCAGTCAATAAAATGGATTCAAACCTGTCTCAGATCCCTCTGAGAATACACTGACGGGTTTATATTAACATCACAGAGAGAGAGAGAGAGAGAGAGATGTATATCTCCCCTGTTGACTGTATTTTGATATTTATTTCATCATTTATTAGAGTAATGGTGTGTGTAATAATTAACCTGTATAATCTCCATATCATAAAATCTGTCTATCTTTATGCTCGTCTTTTATTTCTCGTCATCCCTCCATCCTTTACTCATTCCACCTTTAATATCAATAACTCCTCTATTTTATTTAAAAAGTTATTTTTAATTAAAGACTGTTTTCCCAGTGCTCAGCTGAAATGCTGTAATCTGATTGGTCAGAACATTTTTGTACCATTTATTACGCAACACAATCCGTCATAGAGATTGTAAAGGTTTTAATGGTTATTATACTTTATACTGGTTTGAAGGTAACTGTACTGGTGAAGCACTACTGATATGTGATGCCTTCTCGCGGTGGTTTGTTATAACTGATACCTATAGGAACATCTTTGTTTTATGTTGGTAGAACACCATTAGGGACCATTAGGCTTCCAGATTCCTCTTAGGATCTACACTGATGGTCTTGTGGCATTTCTAGTAGAAACCATGGTGGCTCAGAGTGATGAGTTTATAGCTGCTATAATGTAATATAGTGTGTAACTATAACTGGATAAAAAGCACAGCTTTCAGTGTTATTGAGGAACCACAGACTGTAAACTGCTCCGACACTGGAGGCTCCTTCCCTGAACACCACACCACACTTCTGCTTACGCACTGTGTTACTTCATTTAATAACATGATTTGTTTCAATGTAAATGAGCAGTTACTATAGAAACAGATTTTAATCACATCTTTATTATAAAAAGGTTTGTTTACTGCAATAATACACGATAAAACCCCTCCCCCGCCTTCTAAATCACAGTGCTGCTAAAGATGTACAGGGTGTAGTTTATATGGGAAAAGAAGACAAATAGACGTGTGTGTGTGTGTGTGTGTGTGTGTGTGTGTGTGTGTGTGTGTGTGTGTGTGTGTTAGGAAAGAAAACATGATATTTATTAGGTTGTGTGGTTTGGAGGAAATCGCTGTTCTCCTCTGACCTGTTCCACACACACCACGACTGAGTGTGTAACCTCCCTCTGTCCCTGCTGGCCATGTCAGCTCTATCAGCTTCTCCCATAATGCAGTTCTGCCTCGGGTCAATACAATCAACATCTCAGAACCACCTGTTTGAATTTATGTCTGTCTGTCTGTCTGCCTGTCTGTCTGTCTCTCTGACAGCCAGTCTATCTATCTGTCTAGCTCTCTGTTTTCCTGTCTGTCTATCTGTCTGCCTGACTGTTTGTCTACCCATCTGTCTGTCTGTCTGTCTGTCTGTCTGTCTGTCTGTCTGTCTGTCTGTCTGTCGTCATGTCTGTCTGTCTATATAGACATTTGTCTGTATGTTTGTCTGTCTACAAATCTGTATGTATGTATGTCTATCTATCATCTGCCTGTCTACACATCTGTCTGTCTGTCTTTAGTGTATCATCTGTCTGTCTGTCTGTCTGTCTGTCTATCTGTTTGTCTGTCTATCTGTTTGTCTGTTTGCCTGTCCACACATCTGTCTAGTTATCGTCACAAAAATCACAAAAAACAATGACTGTTGACACATTGTGTGTGTGTGTGTGTGTGTGTGTGTGTGTGTGTGTTAGGAAAGAAAACATGATATTTATTAGGTTGTGTGGTTTGGAGGAAATCGCTGTTCTCCTCTGACCTGTTCCACACACACCACGACTGAGTGTGTAACCTCCCTCTGTCCCTGCTGGCCATGTCAGCTCTATCAGCTTCTCCCATAATGCAGTTCTGCCTCGGGTCAATACAATCAACATCTCAGAACCACCTGTTTGAATTTATGTCTGTCTGTCTGTCTGTCTGCCTGTCTGTCTGTCTCTCTGACAGCCAGTCTATCTATCTGTCTAGCTCTCTGTTTTCCTGTCTGTCTATCTGTCTGCCTGACTGTTTGTCTACCCATCTGTCTGTCTGTCTGTCTGTCTGTCTGTCTGTCTGTCTGTCTGTCTGTCTGTCTGTCGTCATGTCTGTCTGTCTATATAGACATTTGTCTGTATGTTTGTCTGTCTACAAATCTGTATGTATGTATGTCTATCTATCATCTGCCTGTCTACACATCTGTCTGTCTGTCTTTAGTGTATCATCTGTCTGTCTGTCTCTCTGTCTGTCTGTCTGTCTGTCTGTCTATCTGTTTGTCTGTTTGCCTGTCCACACATCTGTCTAGTTATATTCACAAAAAATCACAAAAAAAAAACAATGACTGTTGACACATTGTGTGTGTGTGTGTGTGTGTATGTGTTGGTGGAATGGCCTTCATTTTGTGGAAAAGTCCCAAAGTTTGTAAAAGAAAACCACAAAAGCCTTCACACACACACACACACACACACACACAAAGCCACACACACATTCTGAGATCTGTTCTTGTGAAAATGAAGCGCTGTTGGTCTGAAAGCTAATCGTTAGTGGGGATCTGACGAGGCTGCGTTCGTTAGCGCAGATCGTTATCGTTAATTAAAAACTATTGTAACTGCCTTTAATTCTGTGCACGTTTCTGACACGTGAGGACGTTACCGTGGCTCACACATCGCTCCTTTTATACGCTGTTCGTTTGTGTGTGTAAATTAATTAACATAACACAGACTTAATGTGAATGGAGATGAAGGTGCCTTCTGACTGTAAACTCACGTCCGCCTTTTTGTTCAGCTTTTATTTCATTGTGCTCAGACACAGGAAGCATCACAGGAACGCCGGCATATCGCTCGCAATTCACACACTGAAACAAAAGAGAGAAAGAGGGAAAGAGAGAGAGAGAGAGAGAGAAAGGGACACAGAGAGGGACACAGAGAGGGACACAGAGAGAGAGAGAGAGAGAGAGAGAGAGAGAGCGAGAGAGGAATGTGGCCTGAAGATAAATGAGTGTCTATAGAGGGATACGTAAAAAGTGAAAATTTTTTCCAGCAAAACAAAATAAAAACTTCCTCACAACATCTCACAGCTCAGATTTCACATCTTACAACTAATAACATCTCACAACATCTCACAACACAACATCTCCAATACGTCTGTAAATTGTTTGAATTCCAAAAACTCAGCGAGTGCTATTGGAGCAGCAGACCGTTTTTACATTTTTATTTATTGACTTTCATCATCAGCTGGAGTTTATCAATCCATTATTTATCATCTAATAACACACACACACACACACACACACACACACACACACACACACCTGCAGAAATCAGCTGCTAATTAATACTGTACATTCACTGTGTGTGTGTGTGTGTGTGTGTGTGTGTGTGTGTGTGTGTGTGTGTGATGGTGATGAAATCTGTTCAGAGGAATATAATTTATACATGGCGCGCAGCTGAAGGGAAGACGTTAGCGTTAGTGTTAGCGTTATCAGCGCGCAGTCGCAGTCACTAATAATTTGCATGGCTGCTCCGAGTAAATATGTTTTCCATAAAATGGACGGAGGAAGGGATAATCCGGAGAAATGGGTCACGGCCCAGCAGGTAATGCTTATGTTTCTAATAAATAAAAGAAGAGGTATTTCCTGTCTCAGGTGGAATAGTGAAGAGCCACACAATCAGCACAATTACCCTCATTACACAACCATTAAACTCGTCAACTTCAATTACACTCAACTCCACTTCATTCAGGAAACAACAAACATATCGACTGTAAGGAGAAAAAAACTGTCTATTAAATATGTAAAGGTAAATCATTCATCTACAGGAGGAGAGAAAAGAAAGACAGGGAGATGAACAGCAGCGGGAAGAGAAGGGCGTAAGAGATGAGGAAGAGCAGGAGAGGATGAAGAGTAGGAGGAAGAGCAGGAGATGAGGAAGAGTAGGAGGAAGAGCAGGAGAGGATGATTATTATTACTTAAATGTTTGTTTAAAAAAAATATAAACAATTTTAATTTAAATAAAAATGCCAACAAAAAACGTAAAAATATACAAATAAACGAGGAAACTGTTGTGTTTCTGAAAAATTTCCATATTGACAAACTATCTGTCTTTTATTCCGTCTGGAGAAACAAACAACAACTGAAGAGGATAAAAAACTCACCAGGAACGAGGGGTTTTGACTTTGTGACCTTGTTCACTGAAATCATTTGTTCCATGCAGAATTGTTTGTGTGGTAAAGAAGATCTGTCTGAGAAGACTGATTATGACACGTTGCGTTAATGTGAATAAAAGGTGTGTGTGTGTGTGTGTGTGTGTGTGTGTGTGTGTGAAATAAAGGAATAAAAGTGTGTACTGTAGCTGTGATGGAGCTGTTGGTGATCAATACAAGTAAAGATGAGGAGGTGATGAATATTTAACACAAACCTCACAGATCAATGCAAGAACGAGGAGAAGAACCAAAACACACATCACCCACTCATCCTCTCTCTCCTCTCTGTTCAACATCAAATCCTGAGGAAGAAGAGAATTGAGAGGAGGATGAGAGATAAAAAGATGATCAGTCTGTCACAATAGATCGATGAGAAAAAAGAGGAGACAAGGAGAGGAAGAGCAGGAAGAACAAGAGGAAGACAGAAAGCAGGAGGAAGAGGAAGAGAAGGAAGAAGTGCAGGAGGAAGAGAAGGAAGAAGTGCAGGAGGAAAAGGAAGAAAAGAAGAAATGCAGGAGTAATAGGAAGAGAAGGAAGAAGAGCAGGAGGAAGAGGAGGAAGAAGAGCAGGAGTAAGAGGAAGAGAAGAAGAAGAGCAGGAGGAAGAGAAGGAAGAAGAGCAGGAGGAAGAGGAAGAGAAGGAAGAAGAGCAGGAGGAAGAGAAGGAAGAAGAGCAGGAGGAAGAGGAAGAAAAGAAGAAGTGCAGGAGTAAGAGGAAGAGAAGAAGAAGAGCAGGAGGAAGAGGAAGAGAAGGAAGAAGAGCAGGAGGAAGAGAAGAAGAGCAGGAGGAAGAGAGGAAGAAGAGCAGGAGGAAGAGAAGGAAGAAGAGCAGGAGGAAGAGGAAGAGAAAGAAGAAGAGCAGGAGGAAGAGAAGGAAGAAGAGGAGGAGGAAGAGGAAGAGAAAGAAGAAGAGCAGGAGGAAGAGGAAGCACCTCCTCCTATAATAAAAATTTTATAAAAAAGTTATAGCTAAAACTGCATTAGCAGAAGTGATGACATTTGGCTGAGATGTTGCTCCTCAGCGTGTCGTTATAAGTGAGCACTTGATGAAAATATCAGCCGAGAGCGATCCACACTCACACCTGAAGCCCAGCATACAACCCGAGTATTAGCATCAACCAGCTTACTACAATACAACAAATATATAAAAACAGAACAAATAGGAGGCGAATCTACAGGAAGTGAAATTAGATCTGAATTCAGTTTCCTTGTTTTGGAGAAACAGCTGCACCTCTGAAATATCGGGTGACGTACACTGTGTGACATAACGGTGTTAGAATCAGGAGGAAATGAAGATTGATTATCAGCTCGTCCTTTTGTTTTCCTTCACACATGATTTTTTCCCCAAAACTTTATAATTATTATACACAAATTCTCCACTCTGATTGGTCAGAAAGTTTCTATATTACTGTAATACTTTATAGCAGTGTTTATTAACAACATTTAGTTAGGTTCTTTCTCTCTCTCTCTCTCTCTCTCTCTCTCTCTCTCTCTCTCTTTCTCTATGGTGTGGTTTAATCACGTGAAAACGTCGCATGTCAATAACCGCATCGCTCATTAAACCTTTTGGCTCGAGCGTCCACACTGTCAGCCAAAACAACGCCTTGTGTGTGTGTGTGTGTGTGTTGAGGGGGTGGGATAAAGAGCAAAGATTAAAAATATGTTAATTTCATTTCGGACGCTGCTGCATCGATTACACACACACTGTAATCTGGGCTCTGCAACCTTAATGTACAGAAGCACGAGCTCCCGTGGGGAACACTGGGTACACACACACACACACACACACACACACACACACACACACACACACACACAGAGAGGTAATGAGTTGTCGGTGCCTCTCAACATTAAGTGCCTTCGATTTCCTCATTTCATTCCATCTGTGGATAAAACACACAATTACACTATAAATACACAACACACACTACAGATACACACCTACAGGCACTGCTATAAAAACAGCTGTTTATAATAACTGAAAATATACAATAAAAATATATTTCTATATAAAAACACACATATACTGTATATAATGTGCTATATACTAATATAATAATATAAATCAAATAAATATAAACAAATCTAATTCTTATAGATTTCTACAGCAAAAAAACACTGTGAGACAAAAATACCTTCAAAAAAATCTATTAACATAAAGAGATTTGTATATACAGTAATACACATATTGTCAGGGGACAGCCTGCGACGCCATCCCTCAGCTCTACACACACACACACACACACGTAGTCTGTCCCCATCCCACCAGGGTTTCATCACCCCGTCCTCCTCTCCCGCTGCTTTGAGATTCTTCTGTGTGGCGAAGCAGGACGTGGGCCTCCGGCCATGTATCGACTACCGGAGCCTCAATGCCCTCATCGCGCCTCTCCCTTATCCGCTCCCGCTTGTCCCTGCCGCACTAAAGGAGGCACGCTACTTCACCAAGCTAGACCTCATTAGTGCCTACAACCTCGTGCGTTTCCAGAAAGAAGACGAGTGAAAGACCGCCTTCATCACTCCCGTTGGCCACTACGAGTACCGGGTCAGGCCATACGGCCTTTCACTCTCACCGGCCGTGTTCCATGGCTTCATGAACAAGGTGTTCCGGCCGTTCCTACACCGATCCGTCATTGTCTACATCGATGACATTCTGGTCTACTTCCAGACGCCTCAAGAACATCACAACCACGTGACCCAAGTGCTGGAGCTCCTGCGAAAGCACCAGCTATACCTCAATCTCCCTAAGTGCGAGTTCCACCAAACCCGGGTCCAGTTCCTCGGCTATGTGATCAGCGCCAAAGGAAATCCAAATGGACCAAAGGAAAGTGCAGGTGGTGCGGGAGTGGCCATCCCTCGGCTCCGTGAAGAAGTTGCAGAGGTTCCTGGGGTTTGCCAACTTCTACCGTCGCTTCATATGGGGTTTCAGCCAGGTCACAGCCCCACTCACCTCCCTCCGGGATTGGTTCTGCGTAGCTCCACTCCTCAACCACTCGGACCCTGAACGTCTCTTTGTCGTGGACAAAGTGGACTCCACCGGGGTGGAAGCACTGGCTGGAGGGGGCAAAACACCTGTTCGTGGTGATCACAGACCACAAGAACCTGCAATACCTCAGAGAGGCCAAGAGGCTGAACCCTAGACAAGCCCGATGGGCCCTGTTCTTTGCCCGGTTCAGCTACACCCTCACCTACCGACCGGGGTCCAAGAACGGCAAGGCCTCGCCCTCTTCCTTTCAACTCCCGTCGGGCCCTCCCTGATACACAGAGACATGCAGACGCGACGACTGGAGTCCCCGGACAGGGTGTGGCTTTCCACGAGGGACCTGCGGCTCCATCTCTTGTGCAGGAAACTGAGCCCCCGATTCATTAACCCGTTCCGGGTGGTTTGTCAGGTCAACAAGGTTTCCTACCAGCTCGACCTCCCTCCTCGGTACCGGATTCACCCCGTGTTTCACGTGTCTCTCCTAAAACCTTTTCACGCGCTGGCTGCGCCACCTCCTGGGGCTAGCAGGAACCCCCTGCTGCCAGAGGTAGGGGTCAGGTGACAGCCTGCCACGCCATCCCTCAGCTCTACACACTCACGTAGTCTGTCCCCATCATACTGAGTACCGGCACCTGCGGCTCAATAACCGCAGCCCTACATAAACCCCTCGCCTTCTCTCATTTACCGTCAGTTCTACTTATTAGGAGAACTTTTAAGACTCAGCAAACAACTTTCTACGTTCCTGTGGATATTGCCGCAATCTCTATCCCTCCTGAGACCGCTCTGGTCTTCCTCTACGAAGAACTCTTTGCTTTTCGTTCACTGTTTTGGTTTACTTTACCTTGTCTCGTTTCTTCACTAAAACCTGCTTTCTCACAACTTTTTTTGCTTCAGTCACTCTGCAACTGTGACACATATGTACCTTTTCTTCTCTTTTCATTCTTTCTTTTTTTTTTGTTTGTTTGTTTGTTTATTTATATTATTAAACACACAGGTAATAAAACACGCAGTGTCTCAGGCAGGTATCAGTGTTAAATAACACCACAGGGGTGATGTGAGACCGGCTTCAACACCATCAGTGTTCAGGTTTATATTTAATAAAAGATCTTGAAGGAACTTTGAGATTCTCCACAGGTCTTCAGTGCAGCTTCCTGCAGAGTCACAGGAGGAAAATTCTGTTTTTTATTAGAGGCTGGTTTTTAAATTTAATTGTGAAAAATATGAATTTACTGAGCCGTAGGAATGTTCAGTCCCTAGGTTGAGGAAATATCCAATCCAAAAGTTTGTGCACCCTCGAACCCCCACACCTTGTTGAGCATCTCATTCCTGATTTATTCCTCCGTCTTCCCGGTTATTATAAGCTCCACTCCTTCAGAAATGCTTTGCGACTCGATTTGATGGATCATTTGAACACAAACATTTTTAAGATCTGGCTGTATGGAACATGAAACAGAAGCTCTGCAGAGGAGAACTCCAAATCCTCGTCAGTCCTTCATCATGTTTTTTTCTGATCCCAAAAATCCTTCTTTTTTTAAATAAATAAAGACGAGATCTGTCTGTCATGTGACTTTGCCACAATTTTTTACAGAAACAACAAACAGAAATGACAGAAAAATCGGAGGAAGTATTGATTTTGTGGAAAGATGTCCGTTCTGCAAAGAGAACAGGATTCAAGTTTAAAGAAAGAAAATAATCTGTTCTTACACCATGTCATGTTCCTCATGTTCCTAACCACATTCTGGCTTTGCCATGTTACTGTGTGGCCAAAGGTTTGTGGACACCTGACCATAAGATTGGTATGTAAAACTTTTGGAGCATCTCGTTCCACATGTAGTCTTCATGCTGTTATAATGAGCTCCACTCTTCTGGGAAGATGTTCCACTAGATTTAATGGAGATCAATTCAGCCACAAGGGTGTTAGTAAAGTGATGCAGGTGAGAAGGTGAGGAGGTTCCTGTGGTGCAGTCTGTGTTTACATTTATCCGAATAGGTTTGGAGCTCTATAGCATGAGTTCTTCTACATCTTCCAACCCATGAAAAGTAGATCATCTGGCTTTGTGCACATTGTGTGATTCTGGAACAAGTTTGGGTCTGCTGGTTCAAGTGAATTCATTTCTCATGAATGTGAGATTTGAAGCTTTACTGGCTTTCAGGATAAAAGTTCTAACAGGTTTTTCTTCCTGTAACTGCACGCTTACTCCATCGGGTTATATATTTGATTCTTTTGTGATCCTCTCGTCTTCTTTAGTCCGGATAAACGAGCGTGTGCCATTTCTTTTTCCTCCCTTTCATTTCTCATGCGCATCTTTTCATATATATCTTTTGCTACTTCAAACGGCTCCATTGTGCTCCAGTCAGGGGACAAAAAAACGCTCCTGTGGTATCTCCTCTGTCCTGAATTGATCAGGACCCCAAAAAAATCGCAATCCGGTTCCGCCGGCGTTCACACGTCGATCTCTGCGTCTGTAAGAATCTGATTACGCTTGTGATTTATTAACGGAATAAAAGGAGCCACGCCTGTCAATCAAATATCACGAGATGTCGTTTCTTTTGTCCTGCTCCGAGTGGATTTATTTAGGACTGAATCTGATACAAGGTTTTCACTGTGTGTGTGTGTGTGTGTGTGTGTGTGTGTGTGTGTGTGTGTGTGTGGGTTTGAGAAATAGGCCTTCATGAACCTGATCCGTCTGGCTGCAGGACTTTAAGGCCCTAGTGTACACTTCTTTTTTTTTTTTTTTAAGTTGAAGTGAAACTAGGTTGAAGTGCACTTAAATCCCAGATTGAGCTCCTTCTCCAGGGGAGGCTGATTGGCTGGATGGTGTGTTTCGTTTAACACCACGTGTGCGTGTGAAACGGTCCCCGCTGCGCTTCATTTGGCCCCGACGCCCTCCACATGCTACCGCACATGCCACTAATTGGCGCCTCTGCATGACCTCTGGCTGACGGAGGCCACACCAATGCCAACAAAATGAACAAAGTGTAACCGGATGCATTGTGTGTGTGTGACGTCTTTAGATGTTGTAGAATGAAATTTTCTCCAGTATGACAATTTACGGTTCCAGAATGACAATAATCCTGTGCACAAAGCCAGCTCCTTGAAGATCTGCTATCCATGGGTTGGATTTGTTGAAAGATCTCCCATTACAGAGTTCCAATCCTATTGAACACTTTTGGGATGAATGTGAATGCATAGAGAGTTGGGATCTTAGTGGTAAAGGCATTGGAAATTGGATTTGAAGGTCATGAGTTTAAATCTCAGCCACATCAAGCTGCCACTTTTGACCTCTTTTAGCAACTCAATAACTCCTTAACTGTATAAACAACCTTGGGACTGAATAAATCTCCACAAAATCTAGTAGATCATCTTCCCAGAAGAGTGCAGCTTATTATTATTATTATTATTATTATTATTATTATTATATTAAAACTGTCAGGGATCCACCTGCCACGCCCCCTTTTGTGGCTCTCATGCATCTGCTCTCCCTGGAGCTCCAGGCTTAACTACACACACCTGGAGCTCATCATCACTCCACCCCGCTCCTACATAAGCTCCTCACTCACACTCACTCCCTTGTTTGTTATTGAATGTGTTGGACGTTACAGACTGCTGTATGTGTTCATTGTTGCATGCAGGACTCCACAATCCTGTACCGGCTGCGCTTCTCCTCCACGCGCAGCTCGGCTTCTGCCTTCTGTTTCACTCGCACCCTGACAAAAACTGTCAAAAATCATTTTATTTTTTATTAAAATATAACAGAGGCGACATTAAAACCTTAAACACACATCCTTTCTTTACACAGATATAAATTAAAAGCATCCATGTGGAAACAAAAAGTCCCGTTTGGTGTCCTGATGATTTACGTAATTTAAAACGCACATAGTTACTTTAAAACTTTTATGAGAACATTATTGGTGACTGAATGTAGAGTGAGATATCAATCATAGCAATCTCATGCTTCAGTCTCTGCAAAATTTTGAGCAGAAAAGTGCTTTATTCCCCTTAAAACATGTCTATTTTTATCCATTTATAGTTACATTTAATGTGTACATATTGGTTTTGTGTGTGTGTGTTTGTGCCTGTGTAATATTATTATGTTACTTGTGCGTGTGTGTGTTTTGAAGAAATAGTCAGGATCGTTAGTATTTATGTATTGACCTGGTCTTTTAGCAGCTTTAATCAAACCTGATGGGACCAAATTTGTCCTTTGAACCCTGCGTTCGGGAAAACTGTAAAATTGCATACGCCATCTTTAAAAAAAAAAGAAGAAAAAACAGAGATCTGTGCCAGTGTATCAGGTTTCAGCCAAGCGGTTAAATCCCAATTCTAAGCCAGTTAAACGCAGCCTCCTTAGTGACCTTTGGTCGGCTGCTTTGTGTCTGTGATCCCTATTTAAAAGGGAAGTGGACAAGTGGGTAAGGGGGGGTGTTTGACAGCACACACTCACTCACACACACACACACACACACACACACACACACACACACACATAGAGAAACATTCCCACAGTGGGTTGTGAATGGAGCTGAGCAGTGTCTCAAATGGGATTTCAGAGTGAAGAAGACAGTGAATGGAGTTATTGTGAAACAGGACAGGGAACGCTACACACTAATGTTAGATAAAGTGTGTGTGTGTGTGTGTGTGTGTGTGTGTGTGTGTGTGTGTGTTCCTGTCACATGCCATCAGCTCCCACTGTACAGTGTTCTATAGACTTGGGACAAGGAAGGTGGTGTCATCATTAGTGGTGTTTGTGTGTTTGAGATGAAACGCTGCATGTTAACTTGCTGACAGGTCTTGGTGTGTGTGTGTGTGTGTGTGTGTGTGTGTGTGTGTGTGTGTGATGTCGTTCCCCTCGAGCTTGAGAAAGATGAGTGAAGTTTTCAGGCCTGTTTTCTGCTTTTAACATGCAGGTAGATTTTAGGGCCTAAGGGAGAAGTACGCACTTTAAAGCAGAAAGTGTTTTATCACCACTCCAGCAGCAGTTCTCTGTCTCTCTCACACACACACACACACACACACACACACACACACACACACACATAAACAAAACCTACAGGCAGTTGAGAAAATCTTGCTGTCTGTCACCATCCTCTGACTGCTCTCACTTACAAACTGACAAAATCCCTCCTCTATGGGGCATGTGAACCCCTCGTGCCCCTACAGAGATGAGGCAGAGAGAGAAGCAGGCCTGAGCAACACTCCAGAGGAACATGTGGAGAACACTGGAACAGATAAAACTGAGGGTTAGACTGAAACAAAGATCAGGGCGAGAAAACTGTGAAAAAAATTTGTGTATCTCTGAAGTGTTTAACTAAAAACTGTGCTTTTGCATGTTGGGGGTCAGAGGTCAGGGGTGTAATACAAAATTCACGGTTTGGTTCCATTTCAGTACATATTGAAATATAATATATATTCAGGAGTTTTCTGACGTCTAATTTAATACTATTACAACTACATGTTTAACTGTGAAATGTATTTAATATTTATAATATAGTATAATATCAGTCATATTTATTGTGTGTATGATGTAATTATGTGAAAACCTAAAAAAGGAATAATAACCAAATGAAGAGTTGTTTAACCTAAAACAATCTCTCTCTCTCTCTCTCTCTCTCTCTCTCTCTCTCTCTCTCTCTCTCTCTCTCTTCTCCTGTACAGTCTCTACTGCCTGTTGCACTCATTTGAAACATGATCAGATTTTTCCCAGTTTTTATCGATGGCTCTTTGTGTTCTATCATATGCTGAAGATGTGAAACTCTTTTTCTCTCTCTCTCTTTCCCTCTCTTTCTTTTTTTCTCTGTCTCTCTTTCCCATGATGACGTTTGCTTTTCCTCTTCTTCTTCTTTGGCTGACATTTTCATTTACTTAATGCGCGATTGCTTTTACTGAACGGAAGCAGAGTAAACTTACTGAAACCCCCAGACAGAGAGCGTGGGACTGAAACAGAAGGACTGAGACAATAAAAGAAAGAGAGGAGCGAGAGAGAGAGAGAGAGAGAGAGAGATGAAACAGGTAGAGTGATAGATATATCTAGACAATAGCAAATAAATAAAAATAAAAAGGTAGAGTGTTTGGATCTGAGTGACTCTGAAATCTTGATGTTATAGTCAGAGTTGTAACTGTTAGAGTTTACTGGGTAAAGTAGTTCCCACCAAACGTGCTCAAATAAAGGAGAAATGGTGAACCGGTGTCAGGTTTCTGATAGAAAGGAGTCTGGACACACAGAACATCACAGTTTGCTGTGTTTGAAGTTGCGCAGCTGCAGAACGTTCAGAGAGCCCGTGCTGGCTCTGTACACCACCTAGGGCATGTAAGCATCAGACAATGGATGTGCATCAGAACTGGACCATGGAGGGGCCCTGGTCTGATGACTTCAGTTTTCTTTACCATTAAAAAGAAAACCTGCTATAGTAAAGAAAAGAAGTGATGTAATCTTCGTCAGACTCTGGAGCTTAAGCAGTGTCCTCCTCAAAGGAATCAGAAAATGTTGTGGTCATGTGTTTACCAAAGTCAGAAGGTAAAGCAACAAAATCCTCATTTAAGTCAGCAAATGGAGTGGAGATGCATTCACCAGAGCCTGGAGCCACAGCAACATCTTTAATAGAGTTGGGAAACAGAGCAATGATTTTGTAGTTAGACTATTCAGGGATCAAGGTATGGGCAGGAAAGTCTAGTTAAAGCAATAGCTGAGGTTTTTGCAGGCATAAAGCAGAGATAGAAAATAGGAGTTACCCTATTCAGGTTCTCTTTCATTTCCTGAGACCACCACTGGCCAAGCAGGAGCAGAAGCAGGAGCAGAAACAGGCGACTGATGCTCAGTGCTGGTGTTTAATGTTAGAGGCAGACTCCACGAAATTCATCAAATTTCTTATACATTTTATTTGGGGCAGAAAATCAAGCTTGGAAGGCAGAACCTGGTACAGGCAACAAAACCAGAACCTTGTCATAAGGTTTCTGTTCACATAGCACTGCTTGGTTATCAAATCATTCTTCATGGTGGCCATGCACAGGGACATGTTGGCAGCAGCACAAGCATTATGGAGCATTTTACAGAATCAGCTTACACATTGAAAATGTTGTTTTTTTATAACTTAATATAGTTGCCACCAGGGTCCCCATTTTGTCAGAGTTTTCAAAGGGGTCCCCACTTCTCCAGAGTTGTCACCAGGGTCCCCACTTCTCCAGAGTTGTCACCAAGGTCCCCACTTCCAAAAAGTTGCCACCAGGGTCCCCACTTCTCCATAGTTGCCTGAGAATTCTCCAGAGTTGTAAAAGCATTTTCCTAATATCCCCGAGTTGCCACAAGGATCCCCAGTTCATATTCTGTAGGTGACCCCTGGTTCTCCAGTTCCCAGCAACTTTCCAAAAATATACAGTTAGTTGGCTTAGAAAATGAATATATGAAAGAAATATAAATAGTTGTCAGATTGCTGTCATGTGTTGAGTGTAACTGTTCACTCGCACCATCACAACGGTGATTTTTATTATTTACTGTATATAAAATAAATAAGTAACATAAAAATATAAAATATAAAACCATAAAAATAATTTCTAACCATCATTTACTCAAAAACCAGAGCATTCACTCACACACACACACACACACACACACACACACACACACACACACACACACACACACACCGGTTTCAGCATAATTACATCATCTCTATTCCATGAATGCTAAGTGATATTTGATAAATGATTTTTCCACTGCTGGGGATCAGGAGCTAAAACTCCACCATGAAATAAATAATGGATTTTTCTGGAACGCCGTGTCACACCGAAAATAACAATGTCACAACAACGCACATATTGATTCGAGTCAGAGGTTATAAAGAATATCAAAAACACATTCTTTCTCTCAACCTATTGGCAGTGTGTTTTTTATAATCATTATGTATGGTTTTTAATCTTTTTTTCACATTAGTAACGTCGAAAAATGCCACGACTCTGAAATCTCATTAGTCACAGACGACGATGTAAAGACTTATTAAAAGTCCAAATGTGATTAAAAAAAAAGAAAAAAATGTTTGGTTGAAGGAATTTTAAGTAAAACTGCACTTTAACCTCGTAATTATAGAGCGGATGATATTAGCATTTATTCTGCTTCAGATGCTGTTTTTTTTTATTATTATTATTCATTGTGAATGACCGTGACCTTTGACCTTATGCAAATTGCTTCCTCCATTCTGTCTGACCTCCAGGAACCACAGAACAAAAACACAGGAAGTGAATTATACAGAAAGCAAAAAAAGATTCAACAAAAAAAGTCTTGTAATTTTTTCTTACTCAGCCTCTTTATCTTCCTCATTGTATTGGTTTTCTGTCTTTGTATGTTTTTTTTTTTACTTTCCTCCTTTGCGTTTATTCCTGTGCATTAAAACCCACTTTTTAGCTGAAAATAGTCCATAAAATGCATATACACAAAAGTAAGTGCACCCCTCACATTTCAGCTATTTTAGTATCTTCTGAAGGGACAAAACTATAGAGATGAAACTCAGATATATTTTACAGTATCAATTTGCAGTTTGTACAGCAGTACAGATTCACTGTCCTCTAAAAATAACTCAACATGCAGCCATTGTTGTCCAATTACTGCCAACAAAAGTGAGTACACCCTCAGTAAACATGTCAAAACTGTGTCCAAAGTGTCAATATTTTGTGAGCACCAGTGCACTGTCTAAATTATATATTACATGCATGTGCCCTCTGAACAGCAAGTCACTCTGTGTGTGTGTGTGTGTGTGTGTGTGTGTGTATTTGTATTAGTGTGACTGAATGGCACTGTATCACAGTAAACGTTTTCACATTTTGTTTTGTGAAGCAGTTTCCCTGGAAATCTGCTCTTCAGCCTCATCTCTGATCTCACACACACACACACACACACACACACACACACACACACACACACACACACAGAATGACTTGCTGTTTGAGGGCACAAGTGCAGTCTTGCAACCATGAGTTTGTGTTTCTGTTTTAACAGAAAAACACACACTCTTATTATCTAGACTGAGTTCTAACACACACACACACACACACACACACACACACACACACACACACACACACACACACTGTGTGAGAAAACATTATTCTTATTAAAGTCCGTGTTGATAATGTTCTCTCCGGGGGTCGACTGGGGACACACGACGATATAAAAAAAAAGTACAGTAAAATACATTTTATATAAAAAATATTTAATATATAAATAAAACAGGATGAAAAGGAAGAAATAAACAAAGAACTAAAAAATAGGAAAATATCATGCCGGGGCAGGGGTTTATACCAGACTGGGTGCAGATTAAAATTCTGTGATCACTGAGATCTTTATTTATTTACAGTGTGAAATAATGAGAATGAAATCAGTTTTTCACCATGTTAGTGTGAAGAAAGAAAGAAATAGAAAGAAAAAAACTATAATGTGACAAAGTTTATTTAGATGATGCTTACTGTAATCTCACCATAATCTCACTGTAATATCACTATAATCTCACTATAATCTCACTATAATCTCACTGTAATATCACTATAATCTCACTATAATCTCACTGTAATCTCACTGTAATCTCTCACTGCTGCTCTTTTCTGTGTTCACACCAGACAATTATTAAAGTTTCAGTCTATGGTGCACAGCACATGGTGATGAAAGACATTAATTGAGTTTAGATCAAAGTTAAATGAATGGTGAGAATGTAAATTTGATGTGTTTAGATTGGATGTGTGTTGGAGTCTGATGAATCCAGGTTCACTCAAGGAGACACTTTTCTTTCTTTGACTTCTTTTCATTTATTTCCCTCCGTTGTGTTGATGTTCTGTGTGTTTTTATCTCTGAGGAATCAGGGCGCAACGTGGCCTCCACCCAGAACACACACACACACACACACACACACACACACACACACACACACTCTCTCAGCAGGATGAAACACAGGCGATTAAAGTCTTTTGTATATAAACAGTTTAAATAAAGCTTTATCAGTAACTCGAACTCAATGAGAAATTGCGACGCGAAACTGTCCAGGGAAAGACGACTTTATTCCGTAATGAATGATAACGATCGACCCTTTGAGGTCCAAATGAAGACTGCAAAATGACGATAATTACAATATTTGTGCACAAAAGGCAAACATGCGTACCCTTAATTGTCCCTGCGGAGGTTGTAAAAACAAAAAATACACAAATAATGGCGAGGATAAAGAGAGAAAGAAAAGGAGGCAGAAGGAAACACACTGTACACTAATTTCACTGTTAACTCAAGACACGCACACACACAGAATATACACACAGTACACACAGAACTTATTGTATACTCTGTCTAAACTTTGTGAAGTCCTCAAAATCCTCATAATGTTCTACCTGCTTGAAGAAGCTGATTGTGTGCGTCTGTTTCTTCTGTGAAATCTAACAGTCATTTGGAGGCTGAAGGCAACAATCACTTATAATCCCAGATTATCAACACGGGCTAAAGATACAAATAAGGATCAGGAGATGTGAAGATACCGAGGGTAGAACTAAGTACGGGTGGTAACGGTTGATGGGAATGATGGGACAGAAACACACCAAGGCAATCAACTCAAAACACACCACAAGGTGTTTCCACAAGGTGAAATTTGTGACAGAAACCCCTCAGTTGAAGCTCATCTCCTCCAGCACTCAACAACCAGGTCAAAGTGGAAAGTCCTAAAGTTCTCCAGCAGGGCATTTCTGTTAGAGAACATTGCTTAGGTGGAACACTGACATCCAGAGCAGAATCGGCAAGAGGCTGAATCAAAGTTTTCTCAGGTGAGACAGGAGGAGGCATAGCAGTGGAGAGTCAGGATGACATGACAGGAACGTTTTCTACAACGTGTACACTGATTATTAATCTCATTTGTATTCTGTGACATCACGTCCAGGGTAAACCACGTGGCATCAGAAAACTTCCCCAACATGGGCATGTGACGTGTCAAAACTCTCAGCTCGGCGAGAAGAATAGGATTATGGGTATTTTAGTGGGGTCACGTCCAGGTCACGTCCATGCTAATCCTTCAGAGTAAGTGGAATCACAAAACATAGGCATATGATGCGTCAAAATGTTTGGTCCAATGAGGAGAAATGAATTATAGGTATTTTAGTGACATCACTTACATGATAATCTCCAAAACAAATCAAGTGACTTAGATACTCTGAAAGCGTATTTACTGCATATTGTTCCCCCAGGAATGTATATCTGTGAGGTGCGAGTCTCCAGATCCACTCCTCCCTCTGACTAATAAACCCATTACACTCGTTCTGTCCATGAGCTTTCACTTTATTGCCTCTGACAACCATTTAAACAAAGACTAAAAAGGCGCAAAAGCACAGATGGGATTTTTATTCTTTCCTACTCCCTCGTTCCTGCTCTGATTCATTCAGCAAAACAGAGAGAGGGGGAACGAGTGACCGAGCATGGCTCTTACTTCCTGAAAAAGTGAAAAGAGCGCTGGATAAAAAGGTGAAAGAGCCACAGAACAAAAGCACTTTGTCCCAATGACGGCGCTTTTTTATTGTGCCATCAAAAGCTCTGTGTGTGTGTGTGTGTGTGTGTGTGTTTTAATGCGACACTGTACAGTTTTTATTGTGACACTTGTTTTTATCTGTCGCTTCAAATCAGTGTAACTGTAGTGATTCCTCGTCACCATCCTTACCTACCATTTAATACAAATACTAGTGTGTGTGTGTGTGTGTGTGTGTGTGTGTGTGTGTGTGTGTGTGTGTGTGTGTGTGTGTTTATTATTTTGTCTTTTGTGTAACTAATTTAATTTATTAAGTACAATGTTCCATGAAATATTGAGTTGTTTCAAATATTTTATAACTTTATCTTGTGGCCCTTCATACCCAGTTGTTACTATAAAATACATGATAGCGGAGGCCATACAGAAACAATAGAAACATTTTAATCTTCATTTTATTTCCAATTTATTGAATTTCGCAGTCTGCATGATGTATTAGTTTGTTCCTGTGTATTCCTTTGCTGTATTGTTTCCTCTCTATTGTCTTTTTTTGAATGTTATGTAAACTAATGGCTGTAGAAAAATCATTACTTAATTATTAAATTATTTATTGAGTTTAAATGAAGTGTAATAATTTCAAAATAGTAAAATTAGCTCATCTAATCATATCCTGTTTGAGAACCAATAAAAAGTTCTCTCTTTTTATCTATTCGACACATTTGAGCCACACCCTCTTTCAATGCATTTGTTTTTTCTCCTCCTCTCACTTCTGTCTCCTCTGCAGGACTTTTCTATCTCTGCTCCATGGCCGTTTTTCTTCTCTTTCTTCTGGTTTTTTTCCCGCTCGCTCTGTCCTTCGTTCCACTCCTGCTTAATCTGTTCAGGCTTCGTAATCCGTAATCCGTCAGGAAATTGTTTCCAGATTAAAGAAACTCGGACCATGACGCAGTTTTATTCAGGCATGAAATTACGTCCCGGAATACCAGAAAAATATGACCAAAAAAAAAAAAAAAAACGCATACACCTGAGTTTCCACATTCATCCAGAGTGTTAGATACTGAGTGTTTTGGAGACATTTGTACCGTTCGGGTAAATTCAACAGATAAATAAATAAATAAATAAATAAATAAATAAATAAACAGCTCTTTCATAAAAGCAAGCCATAAAAAGTTTCCAGCCCAGTTAAAGCTAGTCATAGGTCTACAAAT
Organism: Silurus meridionalis; assembly: GCF_014805685.1. Lineage (NCBI taxonomy): Eukaryota > Metazoa > Chordata > Actinopteri > Siluriformes > Siluridae > Silurus > Silurus meridionalis. Next base: position 31,394,296 of record NC_060886.1, on the reverse strand, counting down.
TATGTATGGTGATTAACACACACACACACACACACACACACACACACACACACACACACACACACACATGGTATAGCTTTTGTTCCCACACAGAAAGGGGTTTCTGCTGAACTCAACCCAAACTAAACAGTGATTAAGCACTGTATATAGATACTGTACACACTGTGTGTGTGTGTGTGTGTGTGTGTGTGTGTGTGTGTGTGATATTTGTTCAGTCATCAATATAAAAGCGTATTGCTAAAATAAGAGCTGTTGTGTGTTCCTGTGTGTATTACGGCCCGTGTCTTTGTTCACTGTGATGGTGTTAATATTTGAATAAAACACATTCTGTAAAGGGTTTATATGAAATACTGTGTGTTTGATAATAGTGTGTGTGTGTGTGTGTGTGTGTGTGTGTGTGTGTGTGTGTGTGTGTGTGTTCAGCTGTAGTGGATATTAGGCCTGACAGACACGGCATTTCAAAACGAGAAGGTTTTGATCTCAAACATGTCTAAAAATAAAAGGACCAAAACGCACACACACACACACACACACACACACACACACACACACACACACACACACAAGCAAACAAGGTAGAAGAACCAAACGCTCTCTCACAGGAAACGTGATCTATAAAGGGGCGATGTGATGAAAAGATTTCCAATAACACTGAGATTCAAAACATTATTCCTCCTACAGAATGTTTTAATCTGTTTATAGTTACATTTGAAGTTGTGGAACGTTCAGGCGTGTTAGGGAGGATCACCTCCACTCTTCTGGGAAGATGTTCCACTAGATTTTGTGGAGATTCATTAAGCCACAGGAGTGTTAGTAAAGTTAGGTACTGATGAAGGTGAGGTGAGGAGGCCTGGGGCTGCAGTTCACTTTCCTCCTAATAAGGTGTTTAATGGGGTTTATAGCAGGAGATCTTCCACACATTTCCAATTAATGGAAAGCAGACCTTCATAGAATTTGCTTTGTGCACATTAAAGTTGTCACGCTTGAACAGGTTGGGGTCTCCTAGTTCAAGTGAAGGGAAAATTTCATGCAGCATCCAAAGCAGCAGTTTTGGTGAAGAACCTGGAGTTGGGTGTCCCAATATTTTTATATATATGATCAATCAGCCTGCAGGAGAGTAAACACTGAGGAGCTTTTATAGAGCAAGTTATGTAGTTATGGAGGCATGTGTGTGTGTGTGTGTGTGTGTGTGTGTGTGTGTGTGTGTGTGTGTGTGTGTGTGCAGAACTCCAGCGGTGATTTGTGCCATTTTCCCGCCTCCATTTAAAGAGCATGCGAAGTGTCATGTTTGCATTGCGTATCTGTTCACATCCAGATAAAAAGGACACTTTGTACAGGGGTTTATGTGTGTGTGTGTGTGTGTGTGTGTGTGTGTGTGTGTGTGTATACTCCAGGTGACTTTTTTCTTCAGAGGAGCACACGGTAACACTCGGTAAAGTTCGTGTAGTGAATCACACTTTCCTGTTCACATCCAGATAAATTTGCGGCTCGGTGTGTGTGTGTGTGTGTGTGTGTGTGTGTGTGTGTGTGTGTGTGTCTGTGTGCGCACTCAACTGGATGCTAATAAACTCTTAAATCTATTCTGTCCACCCAGCCGTAGCCTTTCACACATTTCAGCTGAAGACATGCGTGTGCAGGGAATGTATTAGAGACACACTCACACACACACACACACACACACACACACACGTCGTATCATCACAATATTTGAATCAGAGGACTTTAAACTTTATAGATGTCTTTTGATATAAAAGTTATTTTCTTCAAGGGCCACAATTATTTCTTGTGTGTGTGTGTGTGTGTGTGTGTGTGTAATTGAAGTATAAATTTAGTATTTGAATAAATGTAATTTAAAATAAAAAATATATGTTGAATATTAATACAGTAAAATATTGTATATTATTTGATATAATAAAATGGTTTAATATAATTTATATGCATATATTTTAGTTAATAATAAATCATCATTTGCTGAAATAAATGTAACCCTTTTTTTTAAACACACACACACACACACACACACACACACACACACACACACACACACACATACATATATATATACATACATATACAGTGTTTGTCTGCATATCAGATTGGATTAAAGGTGGTATGTAAACATTGAAGCCGTGGCAGAAACTTTACCTGTGTGTAAAGTAGAATTGTGTTCAGTGTTTGCTTTCAAACGGCTGTGACACACTGACATCACACACACACACACACACACACACACACACTTCTTCTTTAATCCATCTGCATTCCATGTAATCCCGTTGAACCCACTTTCATCACGCAAGTATTTTATAAACACACAAACCTTCTGATTATCAGGAACATTTGCAGGAGTCACTGAAGGCTTCAGCGACAACGCGAAGGTCAACATTTACACATGACGAGAGTTCACCTGGAGTCCCGCTGAACAGAATAACACACACTTCCCTCTCGGTACCGCATTGTTCACACACACGACTCGTACACACCACTTATTATATATAGTATAATCAACTGTGTGTGTGTGTGTGTCATCGATGTTAGACACACTTAAGCACACTCACTGAACACACACACTGATTTACACTCTGAAAACTGACCTATACTCACTCTAATCATACACACATGATCATTTTTTATCAACAGTGATGTCACGAACACTTAAATATTAATATTCACCTATAACATTAAGTATATTAATAATTATATTATCGTGTTGTTTAATATGGAGACGTTTCCTCTAATGAGATGTTTAACAGGTATGGAAGGAGTCTTCAGTGTCAGAGCTTTGAGGTTATCCTGTAACTTGACTGGTAAAGGAACAAGTGTTTACAGCTGCTATAACATAAGTAATAAAAATATACACCATATATGGGTTTGCACACTAATTTATTCTTCTTTTACTCCAAAGCTCATCCAGTCTTCTGCTATGATATTCCAGCAGGTTTTGGTTGTGGAAATGAGTGAGATCAGACTCTAATGTTGGGATGTTGAGTAAGGAGTATCCAGTTCCAGTTAATCACAAAGGTGTTCAGTGAGATTGATGAGGTCAGGGCTCTGTGCAAGACGCTAAAGATCTTCCAGTCTAACCTTTACACTAACAACCAGGTCTTTATTGGGCTCAGGTTTGTGAACAGGAGCATTGTCATGCTGGAGCAGTGTTTTAGAATCTTAGATGTTCAGAGATGATTTTAAGAGATATGGGTGTGATATATGGGACAGGGGTGTGCATACTTTTTGTCATGGAGCGTAACATGATCAATGGATCATTTATAATATTAAACGTGATGAGAGTATTGTGTAAGAAGTGTAAGAAGTGTAAGTGTTTCTGTTCAGATTTGAAGATGAGTGCTGGTGTTTAAAGGTGTTGGTTCGTGGCCCCCTGGTGGTTAGAGGCGTCATTACAGGGGATCGGTGGGATTGAATTTTTTTCAAAAATTAAACATTAAATAAGATTATTATTATTATTATTATTATTATTATTATTATTATTATTATTATTATTATTATCTGAGAGCAACATAAACGGATGCAATTTTTCATATAATATTCATTACACTGCAATACAAACACAGGAAAAATGTTCCTCCATCTGCACTGCACGTCTTTCAAACACTGCAACAAAGAGAACAAAGAGTAAATAATATCATAATGACTGTACATTTAGACCACACAAACGCACACACACAAGACACGGACCTGTTTAAACATAAACACAAGTCAATCTCTGAGCACACACACTGACAGGAACATTTAATCGCATTCAGGAAAAGATACACACACACACACACACACACACACACACACACACACACACATGTGTATATCCTGGTAAAGAACCTTCATTTGACAGAATTATTAATAAAAATAACTCTGAGATACACAGAAGAACTCTAGCTCTCACTAAAGCTTCACTTCAGTTTCACAAACACCATAACACTGTTCCTGAATAAAATAGACCAGTACCAGATCGTTTCTTCCTTAATGCCGGATCATTTACAGCCACCGGCACTCAGTCACTTATTTTGCAAACGATATTGAGGCTTTATTGAGATATTTTACCTCAGAAATTTTAAAAGGCATTGTGTAGTACATATGACACACAATATGGTGTCAGACATCATTTGAATACACTAGAATTGAATGCAAACGAGTACATTTTAGCCTAAATTGGGTCAATATAACCAGACCAGCTAACCTAGTTCTCCCTCGGAAGTGCTAGCTAAACTTAACTGACCTACGATTAGCGAGTGAATGCTAAAGGAAATTACATCAGAGACTGGAATTACTTCAGAGTAGATCATATAGCACACACACACACACACACACACACACACACACACACACACACACACACTCAGAGAGAGAGCACTAAGCAACAGAAAGACCAAACTGGAGATTCTAAATGAAACTGGGCTCCCACTCTACTAGCCTAGATTTTGACACTGTAGCGGAGATCCAGCGCGAATCACAGAAGGTTGACTTGCTTAAAAAAAAAAGAGACTTCCAGGACATGTTCCAGAAGAATGCTGGGAGCACTGTGGGGACTATTTTGAAGGTGATATTGTGGAAATGTCTTAAAACACCAGATAAACTTCACTGGCAAAATAAAGTGATTCTGGTTCTAATTCCGAGTCCGAGCTTTTAGTGTAGCGAGAAAACTTTGAACTTGAGCCCAGCAGCAGATGGAGTGGGGTTTGACGGCTAGTTGTTCCTCCCAGCAGTGAAGAGTGCCATGCTGGAGTGGGTCAGTTTGTCGCTGCCTAGCCGAGGAAAGGGATCTGCCCCGCCCTTTTGTTCGAAGCTCTTCAACTCGATCAGGTGGCGCTGAGGCACGACCTTGAAAAGCCAGACGATGAGGTTGATTGAAAGGTGGTGGTGCGATTTGCCTCCTGAATTCAGGCCAGGTTCACTCTGAAACCCGTAGCTGATGCAGTGCATCTGGCCAAGAGCCACGCGTCTGTGTTCCTAGGCCTAGAAACAAAGGGTAATATCGTTCCCACATTCAGGACTGTATGAAAGCTCCTGCAGCAGGCTTAGCACGAGTGGGAAATCTTTCAGCAGATGCTGATTTCTGGAAGACCCAGCATGCCATCAACACAAGCCCCCCACAGCCAGTGGCCCAATTCCTTCTGAACCTCCTACACTAAAAATTATTTTCTCTTCTCTCTTTCCCAGGGTGCGTCACCAGAATTCAGAGCAAGCAATAACAGTCCATACTCAACGATGTATACACTGAGCTTCAGAGGATTGAGGCTGCACCTGAGGCTGACTAGAATACAGGGTAAACTCCTTGAAAAACATTTCTTCAAGAAAGTAACATATGGAATTACTTGGAGTTCATTCAGCAGAGGAGTGGAGTGAGTCCTGCCAGAGTAAACCACTGAACATCTGAACTTTAAAGCCTGGAGTCAGACTGACTGTTCCTCATTACGCAAATAATTCGCACTAGGATTTACAATGCTCTTGAAACACGAACACATTCATAGATTTTATTCACCAGATAACAGGAGCTAAAAATACCAGTTCCGGCTTTTAACCAGCTCAAAATGTGAACTGTTTGTTTTCATTCCAGTCTTTTAATAATCAGTTGAGAGGAAAGATTCTGTGATCATCAGTTTTATTCATGTATCTCCAATAAGCATTTAATCCTAATCAGATAAACACTGTTTATCTCAACACAAGACCTTTACACAAATATTGAGGTATTTATATCATAGTACAATAACAATACATTGAAACACAAATGCAGGACTTATAAAATAACCAGGAATGATTATAGTCCCTCTAGTGGACACGATGAAGAATTGCAGATCCCACATTTTACTGTTTTACACTGTTTATATTTAAGAGTTAGTGTTTAATACTCAAACATTATTTTATCACTTAACCATGTTTCCAATTTGTATAAATGTCCTGTTATTAAATGTTATAGTTTTGAGATATGGTATGGAGGAAAACAAAGACAAAAGGAAATCATTGACAACAAGAAAAGATGAAGTGCGACGATTAGTGTGAGAAATAATTTGAGCTAACTGTCTTTTCACTGCGTCATACATGAATTATATCGAGGTGAATTTTAACATGAAATGATCTCCACGTGTGTTTTTTTTTTATCGATATTTAAAAGTAAACAGTAAAATGAGAATATGAATAATGATATTATATACTTGAATGTTCTGTGGGAAATAAATAAAATACATCAAAATGCACATCTGAGGTGGTATCAAAAAGTTTCGAGACAAAAGTACTTTATTTATCTACGTTTCCAAACGATCACCTTCAAAATAGTCCTCTTCTAATCACAGACGTGGTCAGAACAGCACCAGGTACACCATTAGTCTCGAAAGGTTTGAACACCACCTCGTATCACACCAAGAAAGTAACGAGATTCAATTAGACAAATAATTTAAATAATGTAACGGGTCTGTGTTTGTGCACTTGTGAGTCTTGAATGTAAGTGAGTAAGTGAATCTCTTCTCACACCTGGAGCAGTGGTAGGGTTTCTCTCCGGTGTGAATACGCTGGTGTAGCTGGAGAGTACTCTGCTGAGAGAAGCTCTTCCCACACTCCGAGCAGTGGTAGGGCTTCTCTCCGGTGTGAGTGCGCTGATGCCGCTGGAGATGGCTCTGGTGATTGAAACTCTTGCCGCATTGTGAGCACTGATATGGTTTCTGTCCCGTGTGAGTGCGCTGATGTCTCTGGAGATGGCTCTGGTGAGTGAAGCTCTTTCCACACTGAGAGCAGTGGTAGGGCTTCTCTCCGGTGTGAATGCGCTGGTGGACGTGGAGGTGACTCTGGAGGGTGAAGTTCTTCCCACAGTGCGAGCAGTGGTAGGGTTTCTCTCCGGTGTGAATGCGCTGATGGACGTGGAGATTGCTCTTCTGATTGAACCGCTTTCCACACTCCGAGCAGTGGTAGGGTTTCTCTCCGGTGTGAATGCGCTGGTGAAGCTGGAGATGGCTCTGATGGGTGAAGCTCTTGCTGCACTGCGAGCAGTGGTACGGCTTCTCCCCGGTGTGAATTCTCAGGTGTTGCCGGAGGTCACTTTTTTGGATGAAGCTCTTTTCGCACTGTGAGCAGTGATACGGTTTTTCTCCAGTGTGAATGCGTTGGTGTTTTCTCAGATTGCTCTTTTTGTTGAAACTCTTGCTGCACTGCGAGCACTGATACAGCGTCTCTCCAGCTGGACTGCACTCGGACGTTTCCAGAGGCAGACCGTTTCCCCTGCCTGAGCACATGCCGGTTTCCTTCTGTGGCGTGTTAAATCTGAGAGCAGCAGAGGTTTCAGCAACGGAGCTGTTTGCTGGCATCGGACTCTCTCCTGAAACCTGCTGTTTCAGATACTCCTCAGGGTGGAAGCTCTGGATGTGTTTGTTGAGATAAGTTTGAGACGTATAATAAAGTGGACACAGCGAGCAGGAGAAAAGCTGACTCGTAGCTTTGCTTGTTTCTGGAGCAATGAAAGAAAAAAACAGGAATGTTTGAGAAAATGATGAATAAACTGTATAACTATACCTGAAAACATGAGTTTTATGATTATATACACTGATCAGGAATAACAGCAGTCTCCAGTGCTGCAATACAGTGGTTAAGGCTCTCGGTTGGTCAGGGGTTCAATCCCCAGTATTGTGGCCAAGCTAACACTCTTGGGCCCTTAAGCAAGGCCCTTAAACCTTTCTGCTCCATAGGTGCTGTATCATGGCTGACCATGTGCTCTGACCCCAGCTTCCTAACAAGTGGAGATATGTAAAGAACAATTTCACTGTGCTGTAACGTACATGTGACAAGTAAAAGCCCTATAAGATGTTGGACTTTATACTGGAAGTGAAAATCCCAGCACCTCGCTCTCTCAGCACCTCGCTCAGGGATATAAATGAGATAAGTGTAATTCGCTCTGGATAACAGTTATCCTCGAAATCGAATGACTTGGAGCGAGCTGCGAACATCTCACAACTGCGGAGAACAACGTTTGTTTAAACCCGAATATTCCCCAGAAAATCTCTTTACCGTTTGCAGAGGACTTTTTGTTCCAGAGGCGATCAAAAGTATGTCCTAGATTTCGGGCGTACTCCTCTTCATACCACACCAGGAGCTCCTGACCTGGGTTGATGGGTCGAGAGCAACGGTACAGAATCCCTCCGTGATACATAAAAGCCACGAGGTTCTGCTCATCTTCATTTCGAGCGCAATTCACATACCTAAGAGGAAGAACGGATTAGAAACAAAGCATGGGGAGAAAAAAAACAACCTGAACAAGTCCCAGCTCACCGCATCCAGTTTGCATGAATCTCTCTTCTGCCATCTACGTATTCCTCACCATTCCTATTCCTGTAGATCTGCAAAAAAGATTACACATTTCTCTTTTCTGGTCTTTAAAAGCATGAGGGAGCAGTAAAACTCAGCAGGTCTGTTTCTTTTGTGTGAAGTGCAGAAACATGATCTACATCAATTATCAAATAAAATATTATAAATGTTACACCACTAAATGGTGAAACAGGAAGTATGACATCCACCAGAGGAGCTCTGAATATTTATAATAAATATATAACAACTCACCACCCAGGAGTATCCACTGCTCAGAGCTTCCTCTCGGTCCACCAGCTCTCCCTGATAGGGTCCGAAGTGTGCACCTACTGGAACAGTGTCTCCCTTATTAAACACTCCCAGACCTGCCTCAGGAAGACCAGACTTCCAATCTCTAGTCCAGGAGGAAGAGTGTGTGTGGCTCGGTCTGCGATCCCCATGGGAACGGGAGTATCAGGGATGAAGAGCGCAGGACCGTGAACCTCACACTTATTAAAGAAGAAGGATTTGCAAAGTTCACAGTCTGAAAGGAAAGAAAGAAGAAATGATGATCATAATGCAGACCTGAGCATCATGAACACCATATCAAATGATGACCTGAATAATAAGTGTGTGTGCAGTAGAATGATCAGCGAGTGTGTTACTGAGCTCCAGTGTGGCCTACAGAGGAAGTCTTCATCCCCCGTTTCTTCCTCTTTCACAGCGATCACTTCAGGCATGTTGTCGGACTCGTCCGTGTGGCTGTACGGGTTCGGCTCGGGCGTCTCCTCTTCCTTCACATGGACCACCGGCGCTCTGGACGAAGCCTCGGATTTGACATCGTCGCCCGGCTAAGAAAACGAAATCTTTTTGTACGTATGCAGGCGAAAGTTATTTTATATCGATACAAATCCTGAGACGTATGCTGACGTATATACACGTGCAAAAGTTTTATAAGCAAAGAAACCGATGCACTGAAACCACGGGGAGTCGATTTCTGCTCAGGTATTCGATTTCAGGTATTTGGAGGGCAGAGAGATAAAGAAAAGGCCGGGATCAGACCCTTTATTATTGTATTTAAATTGTTTATTCATACCTTGTAATAAAGTCAGGTAATCAGTCAATCAATCAATTAATTAATTGGTCCAGGTAATTAATTAATTGGTCCTCCAGGGGGCGTGCCTACTACCGGTAACATTACAGTGGGCGGGGCCACAAATTTTCCAAAACCAGGAAGCGTGCGGCCACGCTCTCTTCACTCTTATTGGTAGATGCGGCGCGCTTCATTTGCATAAAGTTAAACTTTGTCGCGTAGCTGGCCACGCCCACATCCTGTCTCCTGGGTTACTGTCGCCCATGACAACGTGCAAGCGGTTAGACCCATCACTGATCTTTACCTGTGAGAGCTGTGGATGAGGAGGTGTGGAGGAGCAGAGCGGTGTGTCTCCTGCTGAACTCATTACAACCAGAGTCTGAGGAGAAACAGAGAGCAGAAATGTTTATTTAGAAATCAAACATCTCCATAAATCCATAAATAATTACAGCACTGAAACACCAAAACACCTCCCTGAAGCCGAATAATAATAATAATAACACCAATGTGTTCGATCGGATAAATAGTGCACTAGATCAGGTGTACACGTGACGGGCTTCACTCCTCCTCTAGTGCACTACAGCAGTGAAGGGGAGATCCGTTTGGGATTGGGCCACCCAGTAAATGATCTTCTCCTTACCTTAGGGCTTTAAAAGCTGGACGGAGTTTGTAAATCCGCACACAGACCCAATGAGGAGATTTAATTCCTGAACTGTAAGTGTGTAAAACTCTGATCAGGGCTTTAATGAGGAGGAAATTTTCTCCGCCGCATCACTCACTCACTCCGCCTGCAGAGGCGCTCTCCCTGTTCTTCGGGGTTTCCTGGAGGTTTTGGAGCAGCAGCTGCTCAGCGCGTTACCGCCACCTGGCGGACTGGAGCAGAGCGACAACTCGATTCCAGCAGCTGTAGATTAATAAACAGGTCCATTACAGTCACTTTACTGAAAAAAGTCTCAGAAATCTTTTCCTCTTCCAACAGAGATTTCAGGTTATTTATAAATCATAAATATATTAAAAAATATATTGTTCTTAATTTTCTCGTGATATCGACATAACAGTATTTTTTTTTGTTTCAGTTGTTTATGTACAGATTTCAAAAACAGTAATAATGATGCATACAAAAGTTATAATTACCTACAAGTAAGTGAAAGTGTATATTTGCATATAGAAATATGATTTATCACGAGTTTTTTTCTCGTTATCACAGATTTTCTGTGTATTCAGCATTAGAGCAGGTTTTAGATGCAGCATCATGGATAATAATAAAATAAATATTTTAGTCGTAACCATAAGAAAACAACTTTTTGTTGAGATCACGAGAAACAAGAAAGAAAGAAAAGATTATAATGCATGGACTTCCATATTACAGGAATAAAGACTGCTGGATTTTTATTTGCAATTTCAGATTTTTATCTTCACTGCACCTTTGGACTTATTTGTAATCATATATATAAAAAATATAATAAATATAACATATAATCACCTCACTTTTACACATCCTACACTTATTGTACAGTCAAACGTTTTATTTTAATTATTTTGTTTTTTTTAAATAGTTTTTATAGCATCAGCACATTATGACCAATTCCTTGTACATGCAAACCCATAAAACTTATCAGTAAAAGTGAATCTGATTTTGCAGTGCAAAAAAAACAGAAAATAACCTGGAAATCTCAGGCGTGTGATGTTCACTTGTATCTTCAACTAAAAAGGAATTATTTCCTGGAACGTAGGAAATAATTTATTTTTTAATGTTTTTTTTTTTGCTTGTTTGTTTAGAAATGATATGTTGATGTATTATTATCATGTTATGATGCAGAAAGTCAATGCTAAATTATATCTAAATTATTTCTAAGTGTACTGATCGATACTCATCAAACTGATTAAAATATTGTCAGAGTAAAACAGAATTGACATCAACGAAAAATCATAATATTTAACGTCACGTTGGACTCAAACTTTTTCTACCATTCTCCACTTTAGAGGGGGAAGATTTTCATTTTCCCCTGTCCTCCAGCCTCCACACAACAAATGGTAATGAAATACAATGAAAGTTTACAAATGTCGGATTTATTAAATAACAAGTTCTAAATCAGAAACATTAAATAGCCTCAAGTTCATTAATAGAGAAAAAAAAAGTGTATTTGTGTTCGGTACGGTAATGTTTTAAATTACTTGCCTTAATGACTTGATTGTTTGTTTGTTGTTGTTTTGATTGTATGCACTGTATCTTTATTTTAGATACAGAAAATCATAAATGAAGCAAATAAAAATAAACCCTGCTGTTTATTGCGCCCCACCTGTCATATCTTTATTGCCCACTAGAGGGCTGCGCCTCACACTTTAAAAACTACAGGTCTAATTAAATATATAATGTAGTAGCGCATGATGACCACAAGAGGGCAACAAAGAAGAGAAGTGTCCAAAGAGTCCATGCATTCAAAAATTATTTCTTTTTTGTTTTCTCGTGATCACGACTTCATTTCTGCCTCTAGAGCATGCTCTTATACCGAATAGACAGAAAAATCACGAGTGAACAATATGTCAAAATCACGAGAAATTTAGTTTTTTTTTAAGAAAAAGTACTATAATGCATGGCCTTCTAAGACTTCTGTGCGTTCCTGCAGGTTCAGTGTATAGTCAGGGAACAAATTCAGTTTAAGCTGAAAATTATTCAAAATCTATAATAATAATAATAATTATTATTATTATAATAAAAATAATATAATGTAAAATGTACATTTTATTACAAAAAACTTTATTGCAAAGCCATATTTAGAAAACAAACTCTTACTGAAGTGTCTGCAGAAAAAATGATTTTAATACAAAAACTAAATCATGACTTTACATTTTTTTAATAAACAACAACAAAAGAAAACTGTCGAATTATGAAGTTCTACGTGTCGCTCTGCTCCAGTCCGCCAGGTGGCGGTAACGCGCTGAGCAGCTGCTGCTCCAAAACCTCCAGGAAACCCCGAAGAACAGGGAGGCGCCTCTGCAGGCGGAGTGAGTGAGTGATGCGGCGGAGAAAATTTCCTCCTCATTAAAGCCCTGATCAGAGTTTTACACACTTACAGTTCAGGAATTAAATCTCCTCATTGGGTCTGTGTGCGGATTTACAAACTCCGTCCTGCTTTTAAAGCCCTGAGGTAAGGAGAAGATCATTTACTGGGTGGCCCAATCCCAAACGGATCTCCACTTCACTGCTGTAGTGCACTAGAGGAGGAGTGAAGCCCGTCACGTGTACACCTGATCTAGTGCACTATTTATCTAAACCCTAGAGATTTGTAATTCGGCCTTGATGTGTTTTTGGTTTCATTATTATGGGTTTAAAGTATTTAAATAGCTTTATATTATTACAATTTGTGTGTTTATAGGAGAAAAACAGCTTTAAATACTTATATAGTTCTTTTTTTTATTTAAATATGTCTTGTTATTATGATTATTGTTATTATTATTGTTATTGTTATTATTATGATTATTATTATGATTGGTCTTTGTTTCTTTCAGTGCTCAGTTGTAATGAGTTCAGCAGGAGACACATCGTTCTGCTTCTCCACACAGTCTCAGTCTGATCACGCTCTCTCACAGGTAAAGCTCAGTGGCGTCTCAGGATTCATGTGAAGGAGCAGGTAGATGATAAAGATTGTCTCGTATGCAGAATAAGTGTTGTTGTTTTGATCATAAGGAAAGTGTGGATGTGAAAATTGAGACTTCTGATGGAGGGATGGAGATCTGTGTGAAGAAAGAGGAGACTCCAATCCTGGACAGCTGCAACCTTGGAGACAGACCTGAAGTTACCTCCATTAAAGAGGAAGAAGCTGGCAATGGGGACTGCCTTTGTAAGATCAGGCCACTTTTATCTTTATGACTATTCCTTCCATCCCTTCATCTCTCCCTCAATCCCTCCATCCATCCGTCCCTACATATCCATCTGTTGCTCCCTCCTTCCATCAATCCATCATTGCTTAAAAATCTTTGTGTAAAATACAATGAATAGTCATGAGGTAAAAGAAAGTTTCCCTCTTTTCACCCCCTGGGGTCATTTCTTTATAGTAGTTAGTGAGAAGCACTCAATTGTGATATAGGACCTGGTCAATAAGACTGAAGGAGGGCGTAGACAAAAAAGTAAAACTCCAAATAAATAAATAAATACAGTTAAATCCAAAATGAATAAAAAATGACAAATTAAAAAAAAATTCAACATGTGAATAATGAATGGAATTATAAAGCATGCAAACAAGCAGCATGTGATGTCAGTGATTCGCCTCTAGAGGCCGCTCACGTACTGTATAATGACAGCGGTCCTTCTCAGCCCCTCAGACGCAAACTGGAAAAACTATCAATATGGATTATTGGCATTAATCGCCTATCAGTTTTGATTAATCAACAAAAGCGTTAAATCAGTCACCCTGTAATTCAAACACTACAAAACTGTATTTATTGCCGGTTAATTAATGGATTTTTGGCATCGTGTTTTCTCTTCTTTCAGACTGTGAACTTTGCAAATCCTTCTTCTTTAATAAGTGTGAGGTTCACGGTCCTGCGCTCTTCATCCCTGATACTCCCGTTCCCATGGGGATCGCAGACCGAGCCACACACACTCTTCCTCCTGGACTAGAGATTGGGAAGTCTGGACTTCCTGACGCAGGTCTGGGAGTGTTTAATAAGGGAGACACTGTTCCAGTAGGTGCACACTTTGGACCCTATCAGGGAGAGCTGGTGGACCGAGAGGAAGCTCTGAGCAGTGGATACTCCTGGGTGGTGAGTTGTTATATTTTTATTATAAATATTAGAGCTCCTCTGTTTTTTTCAAACAAATGAAAACATTCTTTAAAATGTTGGTGCAGTGTTGATTCTTATGATTCGTCTCTCACCTGTTTATAAACAGTGTACTGGCACTCCGACAAGTAATTACTGTGAACTCAGTCCAGCAGAAGGAGTTTAACACTGGTCTGGATCATCTTTTACAGACATCATCTTCATCATCATCATCTTTTTTTTTTATATCTGATGGTGGTGCTGTTGCACTTGTTTCAGAACAGGATTTTGCTGTGAGCTGATCAGGGTTCCCCAAACTTTCTTCTGAGGGCCACTAAGGTTTTCTTTCTTTAAAGGGGGTCAGTCTGTAAAAGAAAATGACATGGGCCGGAGTGACTAACAGTATTGTTGTAGGATTTTATTATGTTTTTAAATGTATTTATTTCGCCTCCTAATGCTGGATTAGTTTTTTATTTTGTTCTGCACCATACAGACAAATGAGCAATGCTTTTCTAGAGAAAAATCACCTAATAAAAGAGAATTATTACCCACTTGGTGGGTGAATCTAACAAATAATGATCCTATTTTAATAACTGGAGGTTGTTATTGGACGCACCAATAACTGATTAATCAACTGATTTTTGATTTGATACTTCTGTGAATTACATAAATAAAAAAAAATAATACTGAATCATGAAAATGTGGTAAATGATATAAATATGAATATATTGATTGATAAATCTAATTATATAAATAAGTTATAAATAATAAATATAATATAGCACACTCCATGCAGCACACTGTCTCACGTGTAAAAGCAAACAGCATGTGGCGTCAGTATTTCACCTCTAGAGGCCACTCTTGTAACGACAGCAGACCGGAAGCCGGAAAAACTATCGGTATTGATTTTTGCCAATTGTTCAAGGTTCCAAGGGCCATTGCAGCTCATCTGGCAGCTTCTGTATTCCAGGAGATGACACTTTGATGTAGGGGACACTCTATGCTATAATGATAAAGAACAATTAGATATATTTGTGCTGTATTTTGTAGATATTCAGGCACAAGCAGTGTGAAGAATACGTAGATGCCAAAAGGGACATGCATTCTAACTGGATGAGGTGAGGAACTTCCTTGTTGGTGGGTCGTTGTTTTCTCTCACTCACGATCTCTTATCTTCATTTCAATTTGCGTCATTCTTTTAGATACGTGAATTGTGCTCGTAATGAAGAAGAGCAGAATCTTGTGGCCTGCATGTACCGAGGAGGGATTCTGTACCGTACTTGTCGACCCATCACCTCAGGACAAGAGCTCTTGGTGTGGTATAATGAGTATGTCAAAGATCTCGGGTGTACACGAGACTACCGCAGGAACATCAAGTGCTCTGAGAACGGTAAAAAATGCTGAAATTATTTTTCTTTTTTCCCCCCAGTCAGGATAGCCTTTTGTTTTTTTTTTGTTAGTTTTTTAAATTTTGGCTAGAATCTGTACTTCCTGCATTGCACTGCTTTATCCCAGGGTTCTCAGCGTGCACACGTTATTGATTGGTTATTGATCACCAGTTCCTGATCCTGTTCTCATTCCAGACCAGTGCTTCCAAACCATGTTTTTATGAGTCTGAAAAACTAAAAGTCCTGTGTGGCTTTCAAAAATCGAATGGTGTAAACAGGTGCCAGGTGTCACTGTGTACATGATCTTATCTACATGACAGCAGTGCAGGTATTCACCAGTGCATTTACCAGAAACACCACTGACTTCCTGCTGCATCCTGCCAGATAGTGCTACCATCAACTTATAGTACCTACAGAACCTGGAGAGTTCTCCTGATTGTGTAGCCTAATTGGTGCCCTTTCCAAATTTCCTTTAACATCTCAATCTGTTGTTTTTTTTTTTACTGCTCCAGAAGTAAACGGCAACACGTTGCAGGTCTTCTCCTGCTCTTTGTGTCCACTTTCCTGTAATTCTCAAATCGAACTCAGCAAACATGTCCAGAGCGATCACTATGATTTATGTGAGAAGCAGCAGAAATCAGAAGAGAAGAAATATGACATTCAGGTGCTCAACATCTCCAGTGACCAGCAAATGTCATTCGGCGTTAAGAAGGACGTGCAGACGGATATTCCTCAGTGCTCGACGTGTGGAAGTTGTTTTCCTGATCAGAGTGTTCTCGATGCACATCAGTGCGCTAAGACGCCAGAGAATCGGCCGTATCGCTGCTCCCAGTGCGGGAAGGGTTTTAATCACAAGTGTGTTCTTCGGAAACACCGGCGCATTCACACTGGAGAGAAACCACACCGGTGCTCGCACTGCGGGAAGAGTTTTATTCAGAAGTGCGACCTTCAACAGCACGAGCGCACACACACCGGGGAGAAGCCGTACCACTGCTCGCAATGCGGCAAGAGCTTCTCTCATCACAGTCATCTACAGCTTCACCAGCGCATTCACACCGGAGAGAAACCGTTTCAGTGCTCGGAGTGTGGAAAGAGTTTCACCCAAAAGAGCAATCTCCAAGTCCATCTACGCGTTCACACCGGAGAGAAACCTTACCACTGCACGCACTGCGGGAAGAACTTTACCCTCCAAAGTAATCTCCAACTCCACCAGCGCATTCACACCGGAGAGAAGCCGCATCACTGCTCGCACTGCGGCAAGAGCTTTACGCATCAGAGCACTTTCCAGAGACACCAGCGCATTCACACCGGAGAGAAACCGTATTTCTGTTCGCAATGCGGGAAGTGTTTCAATCACCAGAGTCATCTCCAACGGCATCAGCGCACTCACACCGGAGAGAAGCCGTACCACTGCTCGGAGTGTGGAAAGAGCTTCTCTCAGCAGAGTACTCTCCATGTCCACCAGCGCACTCACACCGGAGAGAAACCCTACCACTGCTCCAGGTGTGGGAATTATTTATCTAATTAAATATTTAAATAGATATTTGTCTTGGAATAATCTCTGTACACTGTATATTATTTATTAGGATGTTGTTGTAGGTAGTGTTACTTGAATTTAATCTTATGGACACCTGAGCGTTCAATATTTTATTAAACATCCCATTCCACATTAATCTCCATTTGGTGTTATAATATCCTCCATCCTTTCTCTTCTGGGAAGATGTTGAAGTGTGCTCATGGAGATTTATGGAGACTTATTCAGCCAGTTAGGTAGTGATGTAGGAGAGAAAGTGAGGAGGCCTGGGGTGCAGTCAGCGTTCACATTCACCAGGGTTGGAGCGACCTCCTGTTCATCAGAACAGGAGATCTTCCATATCTTCATTGAGCACAGGAGCACTTTCATGCTGGAACAGATTTTTGGTCTCCTAGTTCAAGTGAAGGGAAAGGATTACTGTAGGTTCAGAAACTTCAGCATGTGTAGAACCATAGGCTCCTTAATTCAGGCTCTGAAAGAAAAGAATCTTCAGAATATCTTCCGGTATTTCAGTCTGTGGACCTTTTTGTCTTCTTCAAATCCAAATGAAATCTCTGTTTCTCCTCAGGAGTGAAAATCTTGCTCTTTGAGGGCGAGGAGTCTTGTTCCTTTCACATCTTTAGGTAAGTGTGTTTTTGTGATCGCCCTGAAGTCCAGCAGCCTGAAAGATCAGAGCCTGAATAATTCACCAACTGGTTTTATTTTCCTCTGAATTATAGTGTAAATTGTAAATCAGCATCTAATGCAGGATTAATATACGAATCCATCTGATCTCTACAAACTGTGTGTGTTTTAGTGAGGGTCAGAGAATGAAAAGTGGAACGTGCTCCATATTCACCTCTACGATATCCAACACGCCAGATTCCACACACACACACACACACACGTGTATATATAGAGAGAGAAAAAAAGGAAAAGCATTATATGCACAATACAAGAGAAAAAGAAAGAGGTTCTTATTGTATCGAACTGCACCCTGCATCTTCTCCCAGACTCTGAACTTCAGGTTGGTCAGATGTTTGGCTACATGGATCAGTGCTCCTGAAAGCTCCTCTGGATGCTGCAGTGTGCACTGAGCTCTGCAGGAACATCAGGATTCAGCGCCGCTGTGGGTTTGGAGTCAGAAACACAGAGAACGAGAGAGAGGGGAAGCACATCACTCACCTTTTCACTGTGGTCTTGTAGTTCTGTAAAACAACAAAGCACATATCAGAGGATCCGACTGATGTTTTTCCTGACCGAAATGTGACGTTTCTGACGACGGAAACCGGTTTTACTTTCTCACGGTAGAAATACAGAATAAACGACACTCACCTGTAAGAACGAGACGTCTTCGGCTCCCATCTCTTCTTTCACGGCTCCGATCGTGTCTGAAAGAGATGATATGTCTCTGCTCAGCTTCTCGATCTTCTCCTTCATCATCAGACTCTTCTGCTCCTCTTCCTCTCTCAGTGCAGCTATCCTGGCTGCTTCTTCATCTCGTAGAACCTGGTAAAGCTTCTCAAACTCCTCCTTAATCTAACCTTTATATGTTCTGCAGTTTTCAGCTTCTTCTGAAACAACACACGGCATGGAGACTCTGTGTTCATGTATCGCTTTATTTTACTCTGATAAGCACTGATTGAGTTTTTAAAATGCACCAAGTTCCATCATGCCATTTGGAAGTCTGCTTGGAGCTACTGCCTGGACGATAGAACCCTGGATGACTCCATTCAGTGCAAGTCATCAGAGTGATGTAGTGACTATAAATGTATTAAATTATATATATATAATATATTATATAAAGTGTGTGTGTGTGTGTGTGTGTGTGTGTGTGTGTGTGTAGGAAGATGTATGAGACTTATAGGATGTGTGTTTATTGATGTACACTGCTTTAGTCTAATGTGAAAGATCTGCTCTGTTTACAGGTGCCTTTGTATCTACACTAAATCTAAATATGATCCAAGAACACACTCACATTCTGTAGTTATTGTGTTATTCAAATGTATAATGATTATTATGAACTATTTAATTATTACACAACGTGTTTGTTTATTGAACCTGTAGATATTGATTTGTAGAATAAACGTAATTATGGGAAAAAAAATTTCACCTTACAGTCTGTTACTGACTCATCCACAGGGCAGAATTTGTGGTCGATGTGTTGTTTTGAAACACTAAACAGGGCTGTTGATGGTCCAGACAGAAGAGTTTCAGTTTCAGATGCTGATGATGATTTCTGATTTTGCTCCTGTATGAAAGTCTCACACAGGTTCTTTAAGGCCAGGTTTGAAAGAGGATGTTCCATAAACAACTACTTCCTACAAACAGGACATTCTCTGGATCCTTTGGTCTCCCAGAACTGAAATGATTTTACGTCTTGAGTCTACACAAATAAATACTTTACCTCTCTGTCTGATCCCCTTCATAAACTCAGTGTCTCCTCTACACAAGTCCCTGTCGTCCCGTCTTCTTCCTAATATTAATAACAGATTCCGTCACTCTGCAGGATGAACAATTTCATTTTGGAATCAAACCCTGATTTATATATTTTTCCAAAACTTTGTCCCAGACTTGTTTTGATAGCTGCTTGGTCTTCATGATTTTTTTTTAAGACGTTCTGGGATCCTCCAGGAAAAGGTGTCAATCCTGCAAACAACATAATTCTGCTACACTAATCATGTCCATATGTGTGTTAGATTAATCTAAATAGGCATATGATTAGAAGATCTTAGGTGTGTCATTTGATGTTGGATGTAGTTATCGATGTATGAAGAACAGACGCCTGCAGTGATAATCTCCTACTCCAAACAAATAGTGTAAACATTCTCTAAGAAAGCTAAGATGGTTATTAAAGAACTGGGAGAGTAAACTGATACAGAATCTTTTTCACCACAGATCAGAGTATTGTGCAGTGTGATGTCTCGACCTCTGTTTCATGCCAGGAAGACTGAAATTATGTTTACAATCAGTAGGAAAACAAAGAGAAGAAGAATTCTTGTCTCCTAATGGGAGGTCCAGCAGCATCAAAGGTCAAAGGCAGAACATTTGATTTTATTTCACTCTTAATTACAGTGTATATTTTGAATCAGCATCTAATGCAGGATTCATTTACAAATTAATGGGATCTCTATAAACCCCAAACTGCTGGTGGAGAGAAACTTAGAGCTCAATTAAAACTCTCCACTGCACAGTTTCACAAATGACACACACACAACCAGCTTCACATTTCACCAAACAGCACAGTGCACATACACAGTAAAGACATTAAAACATAAAATCATATAATTCATGCAGATTTACATTTAAACAAATTCATATACACAGATTTCTATTATAATAATGTAATTCTATTGTTTATTAGTTTCTGGAAGCTCTGAGGCGAAAGTTGTGGAGAAAATGTAGTTACTAGAACTTCAGCACATTGTTTTTATTGTTTTAAGAGAGTAGGTCAAATATTTTCAATTAAAACTAATTATGTAATAAGATGTAGTCAGCATTTTGAGACATTATCTTAAATATTTAAATTAAGACATTTAAATATTTATAATATTTAAATGAAGACATTTTATCACTATTTTGAAAGACTCTTTGGATGTAATTGATTGTTCTTAGCAGTGGTGTCTTAAGTTCCTCTCTAAATGTTCTGCTTGATGTTGAACTGATGCTGAACTGCATGTTGGTGATCATTAGATTCACCAAGCGCCAATCAGAACGAGTTTAAAACAAAGCACGCGCTAGATTACGTTTTTATCTTCAGTCCATGGGCGTAAATCCCAGGGGGTGGACGGAGGGGACATGTCCCCCCCATCCGAGGGTTGTCCCCCCCCCCCCAAAAAAAAGTTTTTTAAATATCGCACTCTCTTTTGTGAAAAATGTATGTATTTATACCTAAATAATTGTGTAAGTAGAAAAAAAAACAGCAAAACTGCATTTAGAAACAGTTGAGTTCCCCCTTTCCTTCCTCACAGTGGTTTGACCCACTGCCTGCTTTCCCAGTTCATCTCACCTGCTCTACATACACGAGTCAGGTGTGTGTCTGCGGCCCAATTAATGTTCAACTCCATTAACTAGGGGATTTAATTTACTTTAAATAAAGCGATTCAGTTGCGGCACAAATGCTGATTAGCGAAGTAATTTTCCATGAATCTGCTTTATTAGCGAATAAAATATGACTTATCTAGTGAACGTTAGCTTGTTTTAAGAAGTGGAAAATCCGAATCTAGGCAAGACTTAATATTGGAAGTCTGAATCATTCCCAGATAGACATTAAGGTAGCTTTGAGTAGAGCTGAATTCAAGGCAGTGATTTCATCGGAAGTATGTAAAAGGTGGCAGGAAATATGGTATAGTGGGACTACAGGAAGACATCTTTTCCAGATACAAGAGAATGTTGGGAAATAGAAAGAAGGATGTCATCATTGCAAGACTAAGAATTGGACATACTGCATTAAACCATAGTCTCTTTCAGGAAAGCATGAATCGGGTGAATGTGAGAAGTGTGGGGAATTAGAAACAGTGAGGCACATACTAGATGAGTGTCCTGCATAGGGACAGGGACAGATTTCAGTTAATTCAGGAATTAGGGTGGATAGGAGTGGGCAATATCTCTCTAAAGGTACTGCTGGGAAGTGAGTATGGGCAATCGAGAGCTCAAGAAGTGTTATTTAAATACCTAAAAAATACAGGAACGATAGATAGAATTTTAATTTCCTTTTTTTATTATTATTATTATTATTTCTCAAAAATTTACTAAAAGAGCACTGTGCTACATCCGAACTGACCCAAGTGTATTTTTATAATCAATTTCTATTCTGTTCTTAAGTGTCTTAATTTTAAATAACATTTTAAAACCTTTTTTTAATTCCTTGTTTTGCTTTGTCATTAAACCTGAGAAAAACTTAAACTTAAAATAACCATAATGACGCCATAAAGTCTCCATGCTACAATAATAATGATAAAAGCTAAGTTGTTCACTGTGGGGACACTGTGGGGACATTGTGTCTTTATCAGCACAATTTGAGTATTATTTGTGTCCCCCTTCAAAAAATGCTCATGAGAAATTTTATATTTATTGCCCCCCTACTGTTAAATGAAATTGACTCCCATGTCTTCAGTACAGTAACAAATTATATTGATCCATCACTGTTTATTGGGCCAAAATAATGATATATTCCAATAAAATTTTCCACAATGATCTGTTAAGTGTAAAAAAAAACTGACTTTCGCAAACAGCAGGAATCTTTTCATCAGCGTTATTTCATTAATGAACTGGAATAAAAGAATTTCAGCTCTGATTTATTTTTACAGAAAATGGAATTGGGAGGAGTTTGGGAGAATTTTTACAACGTACATTCAGAAACGGCAGTAATTTGTCAGTAAATGTGTGTGTGAAAGTGTGTATGTGTGTTCCAGTGAGAGGGTCAGAGAACAACAGCTTTCCTCCGTCCCAGTCCAGCTGCAATCTGATGCTCTGGAGTTTGTGTGTTACTGAGAGGGGAGTGGACGGCTGTGGTGTAGATCCTGCTCCATATTTACCTTCATAATACCACACATACCAGATTCCACTTCTGGAGGATATAGTTCCCTTCCTCTGAGCAGATTCTGTCATCACACCCACAAACCACCATATACAGTCTTCTACTTGAATGTCCCAGCAGTGTGTCCCTGAATTAAAGCCCTCAGAGCCCAGGATGCATGGAAAGACATCAAACCTCTCTGGATTATCAGGAAGGTTCTCTTTCTCATCATCGAATCTCACACTGGTCAGATCATCAGACACAATGAGGTTGGGATGAGCAGTGTTTGGGTCCAGAGTTACAGGTGCTGACAAACAAAATAATAAAAAAATGAATGTGCAGTTACACACACACACAGAGAAAGAAAGAAAGAAAGAAAGAAAGAAAGAAAGAAAGAAAGAAAGAAAGAAAGAAAGAAAGAAAGAAAGAAAAAGAAAAAGATTCTTACTGTACTGGACTGTGTCCTGCATCTTCTCCCAGACTCTGAACTTCAGGTTGGCCAGATGTTTGGCCACATGGATCAGCGCTCCTGAAAGCTCCTCCGGATGCTGCAGTGTGCACTGAGCTCTGCAGGAACATCAGGATTCAGTGCCGCTGTGGGTTTGGAGTCAGAAACACAGAGAACGAGAGAGAGGGGAAGCACATCACTCACCTTTTCACTGTGGTCTTGTAGTTCTGTAAAACAACAAAGCACATATCAGAGGATCTGACTGATGTTTTTCCTGACCGAAATGTGACGTTTCTGACGACGGAAACCGGTTTTACTTTCTCACGGTAGAAATACAGAATAAACGACACTCACCTGTAAGAACGAGACGTCTTTGGCTCTCATCTCCTTTTTTACGGCTCCGATCGTGTCTGAAAGAGATGATATGTCTCTGCTCAGCTTCTCGATCTTCTCCTTCATCATCAGACTCTTCTGCTCCTCTTCCTCTCTCAGTGCAGCTATCCTGGCTGCTTCATCATCTCGAAGAACCTGGTGAAGCTTCTCAAACTCCTCCTTAATCTGCTGCTCTGTGTGTTGGGCCTGAATCTGCAGTGAAGAGAGAATCACATGAAATCCATCTCAGTATGCAGTGATGCAAAACATCATTCTGATATCAACCCATCTTATTGACTCTGACCTTTATATGTTCTGCAGTCTGACTCCAGGTTCGTTTACAGTCTTCAAAGATCTTCAGTTTCTCCTGTAGGGGCTTCAGTGCAGTTTTCAGCTCCTCCTGAAACAAATCAGCACACTGCATGAAAACTCTCTGTTCAGGTATCGCTGGATTTCTCTAAGATAAGAACTCATTAGAGCTGAACAAGAACATGATGAAGAGTGTACACTTATAGGACGTGGGTTTATTGGTGTACACTGCTTTAGTCTGAGATGAAAGATCTGAATAAACTTTCACCTCACAGAAACATTTTATTTACCTCACAGTCTGTAACTGCCTCATCAACGGGGCAGAATTTGTGGTTGGTGTGTGTTTTTGAATCTCGACACACCACACACACCGGCTGTTGATCATCCAAACAGAAGAGTTTCAGTTTCTCACCGTGCAGACTGCAGACCGTTTCACAGACTGATGAAGATTTTGGATTTTTCTTCTGTATTAAAGTCTCACACAGGTTCTTCAGGGCCAGATTTGAGGGAGGATGATCTATAGAGGATTTAGTCCTACAAACAGGACATTCTCTATATCCTTTGGTTTTCCAGAACTTCTGCAAACACACTTTACACACACTGTGACTGCAGTGCAGGAGAACAGGATCGTTAAAGATTTCACAGCACACAGGACAGGACAAATCCTCCTCTGAAAACACTGAAGCCATTTTATTTCACAGCTGTTGTTCCTCTCTCCAGTCCGAGCTTTAGAGTTTCACTTTGGTAAATCGCATCTGATTTCAGGACTGTTTAAAGTTAATTCATGACTTTGTAGGTCCAGTTATTGATCGCTTCCTTTCACAGCTGAAAATGAAACTCAGAATTCTCTCTAAACTGAGAATAAAATGAAACTCACCAGAGTAAAACACTGCGAAAGGTCTGCGGTGGTCTCAAGTTTAACACTGCTATTAATAGAGGAGATTTAGAGAGACCCCTCATGACCTTTATTTCAGTTCAACTCGAATCATTTCATTCAGTTCACTAAAATGATTCATTCAGATTCATTCAGTGATTTTAATTTAATAACAATTTTCCTCTAGTGCAGGTTAGCATCAGGCTAATATTAAGAGTGGAAGGAGTTGAGAAAATATATTAAATAGGTCAATAAAGTAGTTTTCAATTAAATACAAAATTTTGTGTCTTGCTGAAATATGCAAGGACTTGCCTGAAAAATATATCGTCTGGATGGAATCATATGTCACTTTAAAAACTGTTGGTTTTTTTCAGATGTGCAAGCTATTAAATAGGCATCAGTGCAGCTCATACCATCAGAGATGCAGGCTTCTGAACACAGTGCTGACAAATGGTCCTTCTCATCTTTAGTCTGATTTTAATTCTTCTGAACACAGAACAGTTTTCTACTTTGCCTTAGTACGTTTTTAATTGAGCTTTGGTCTAGAAAAGACGGCTGTGATTCTGGATCATGCTCACATATGGCTTCTTTTCTTTGCATGATAGAGCTATAACCTGCTTTTTTGGATGGCTTAGAAATTACACTAACAAACTGAAACATCTGAGAACGCTCACGTCCCTGTACTGAGCGTGAACAAAATGTAACACACTTCACCAGCATCATTTCCACCTGCCGTTTATTTCCTTTTGTGTTCTTTGTAATGTCATGCCAATGTTGAGGAAAAGCCCTAAATCCTGACCCTAACCATAACCATAAGCCCTGACCCTAAACCCTGACACTGACCCTAATCCTGCCTGTATTTTTGAGAATATTTATTTATTTTATTTATTTTATTTCGTTTAACTGCTTAAATTACTGTTTGTTTGTTTTTTTGCTTTAATTTTTTTTTATTATTATTCTAAATCCAAACTCTAGTTTACTGATGTCATGGTTTAAACCAGGGCTGGAAGGTTCTCTATTCTCTATTTTTTAAAGAATTACAGCACATTTTTGTTTTGTTCTTTTTAATAAGCAAAGACAAAACAAGCGCGGGGGTGGTGGGGGGGGGGTGTTGGGGAAAGTGCTAGTTTAAGTGTTTCAGGAAGAACAGCTTCATCCGTCTTTTGAAGAAAAGGCAGTGACTCAGCTGTTCGGAACATCCAGGGGAAATTCATTCCACCATCTCGGTGCCAGAACACAGAGTCTTGATGTAGACATTCCTCTCATCCTGAGAGAAGGTGGGACCAGTCGAGCAGTGCTACAAGACCTCAGGCAGTGAGTTTTGAAGTAAGAAGGTGCTGGTCCATTTTTAGTTTTGAATCTGATGTGTGCAGAAACCGGTCGTGAGAAACCGATCGGAACCTGAAACCGATCAGAACCTGGACAGACATTCGTGAGAAACCGATTAGAACCTGGACAGACTTTCAAGCACTCTTACACTCTCAACAAAATACTTTGGGTTCTTCTACACTGTCACTGTGGCTACTGTTTAAACACTTTTTCACTGCATCTGCCCTGTTAGAACTCCTGCTCATGTTTTTTTGGCAGGATGCAGGATGTGCCTCTCATTACGGTGATGTTCTCACATCCTCATGGTTCAGGGCTTTATTCCTGCTCAGCCAAGAGCCGGCTCTGTTCCAGTGATGTGCGGGGGGGGTCTCTGTGTTCCTTCATCCGTCTCCTTCATGCCATGAACCTCCTGGTCTTCTGTCATGATAAAGAGGTTTCTCATGGAGTCATTCACCTCATTTATCATCTCATCCTCAGACTCCTCGAAGTTCCTGAGAAGATGTGAGAGAAGGAGACATTAGACTGATTGAACTGAATTAATGGATACAGTTAGATTTTTAGATTTTATGTACGTGTAAGTCTGAAATATTTCAATCGGGAAAGTTGGACGTATTCAGAGTCGAGTTGTGCACGAGTGTCAGGTTCCGGAAACATGTCCTAATTAATTTTAACAAATGATCCAAAATATGAAGTAAAGTCAAGGTCAGAGAGGAGATTTAGGTCACCAGGAAATCATAAAGAATTGGGAAAAGTTGATGGATTAGACTAGAATTCAATATTTTTCATTTATTTCAATTTTAACAGTATACGTTTTGTTGCGTTTGTAAAAAGAAAAAAGAAACTCGCGTGTCATCGTCGTCTGATCTGGGCTCCAGACGCTCCTTGTCCAACTCCACGTCTGAGTAGTCCTCTCTTTATCCTCTGTTTTTTTAGCTTCTACCGACTTTTCCTTCTCGTCCTCCGGTGTGTTGCCTTTATCCAGAGGATTAACTGTTCCTGATAAAAGAAAGAAAGAAGTAGAGAAAGAAAATCTTTAGCAAGACCCAAAAGAACCAGCCTGTGGCCTTTATGTGCAATCGCTCACTCCACACTAATTTTAAACGAAAGCGTATCAGTGTGGAAATGGCACTAAGTGCACTGAGTGTTGGCGGATTGTTGTGTTATAAGAGCTACAAAAGAATCCAGGAGGTTCTGTAATAGGAACATAATCCACTTCACGGTGGTAAGTTTAACTCTGTTCTCGTCACATCACCACGATGATGATTATTTTGCTATAATGCCGAGAATATAGAAGAAGCTTCTACACTACAGTACTGTAACAAGGGCAGATGTTTACCTTGGTCAGCTTGAGATGTGAACATGTCCACCTCACCCAGTGAAGAGCAGGTGAGCTGTGCCTCAGCCAGAGCATTAAGGAGTGTAACAGGAGGGCGATCTGACCATTTTCTTCTCTCTTGTGGACCTGGGTTCTTCTCTTCCTGATCAGTAGCTCTTTCTACATTAAAAGAATAATGTAAATAAGCTGATTGAGTCCTGAACTCTTCAACTTCAGTCCTACTTACCCTGTGTAGATGAATACATGAAGACCTTCATGTTGGCCAGAGCATTCAGAAGAGTTTGAGGAGCTTCATGTCGCCACAGCCCTCTTCTCACTCGTTTCTCTCCTTCACTCTCTTCTTCTTCCTCAACTCTTTCTTCGGGCTTGACGTCAGCTTTGCCTGCAGGCCTCGAGAGTTTGTGGTTGGCAGATTTCTCCTGACAGCCAACCTGGATGTGACCAAAAGAAAACCCGTAGTTCACATGTGCAATAAAAGACTGGTCAAAATGTGCCTTTTAATCAGACAAATAACTCGATGTATAAAGATGTGAAGCGTGGTGGTGGAAGCATCGGGTTTGAGGATGCTTTTTATTATAAGATGGTTTGGAGAAAATGCTCAGGATTTGAAGTAAGATAGATGAAAAGCCAAAGAAATAATTTTCCAGCGAGCAGGAGACTGAGGCAGAGGCTCATCTTTCACATCTGAATGCATCAGATTTTAATTTATTTTTAATCAGAAATCGAAAAAGAACCACATCGACGTGTGATTTACAAATAAAGGAAAACTCATAGTCAACAACGTACAGTCAGACCTACGAACGCCCGAAAAATCCACTCAATAATACACAAGAAAAAAAAATATTCAAGAAAAATATATTTAAGAAAAAGTTCCAAATCCACGTGTGATATTCGGAATCCACAACGCCACAAACAGAGGGAGAAGAAGAAGAAAAGAGACACGAGTCTCTCTCTTCTCCACTTACGAATAACCGACTTGAACACTTTTCCGCTCCCTGTCGGAGCTACCTGTAAACATCACTAATTTCTACCTTGTTTTGTATTTCCATTCAGTGATCTCGTACCTCGTTCTGTTCCTCCGTTTCTTGCTCTTCTTTCTCTCTTTCACCCTGCTCTCTGTCGTCTTGCAGCTTGATCTCGAACATGACCGCTTTCTGAGTAGAAAAAAATTGCAGACTTTCAGTCCCGATTAAAAGCTTCATACGTCTCCGTGTGCAGGAACGTACCCTTACTTTGTATTTTCTCCGTCGCTCTCTGCTCTCCTTCTGGTTCTGCTGGAGGACCTGCTTCAGAGCATTTTCCATATCTGCAGGCTATAGAGAACATCAATAAGCCTCATTCTACACACTGTAGGAGTGTGTGTGTGTGTGTGTGTGTGTGTGTGTGTGTGTGTGTGTGTGCTTACTTTCTGTTCTCCGTTTTGTAAGTGTGTATGATTTTCTGTAGGAAGCTTCAGGTCCCCCCCCGCTGCATGATTCTCGACCTGAAGAGACGAAAAGATCAAATGTAACGAGGTTGAACGAGTGTTTTTCCTACACAGAAGAAAGTCCTCCAGGTCTTCCTTATAGACTTGAATTGAATGTTTCGTTCTTAAACTAAATGTTTCCTGAATGTTCACGGTTCTGTTCTGCAGGTGTGTGTAAGTGTGTATCACCTCTGCATTGGCTCTCTGCCTCATCCCTCTGATCTCGTCTTGGTAATGTTTCCTGATTTGCTGCAGCTGCCTGAGATATTCCTACACACACACACACACACACACACATGCTGATAAAACTCCAACATGGACAAACCCCATTTTATTTTGTTAATTATTCACTATCAATCTTTAATTTCAGAAGGCAATCAGAGCAACCTGCTCTCCCTGGATTCGGTCTTGTGCCACTTGTTGTGGTGGAGCGACACTCTCACTGAGGCCTCTGTACCGTTCTGCTTCTGCTGTACTGGGCCTCAGACCCTGCATCCAAAAGAGGTGGAGAAAGATGACCTATATGGACTAAAGTATTGGGTCACCTGACTTTTCCTGCTATATGTGGTTCTTCTCCAAACTGTTACCATAAAGTTGTAGGCACACAAATGTATCAGACGTCTTTGGATGCAGTGTAATAAAATGTTCAAGTGTTCACTAGAACCTGTTCCAGCATGGCAATGCCCCTGTGCACAAAGCCAGCTCTGTAAAGATCTGCTGTACATGGTTTGGAGTGGAAGATCTCCTGCTATAGAGCTCTGATCTCATCAATACTGAACACCTTTGAGAAGAATGTGAAAGCTGACTGCACCCCAGAACTCCTCACCTTCTCTACATCTTCTACATACGTCACTGCCTGACTTTACTACACAAATGTCCATAAATACCCTACAAAATCTAGTGGAACATCATCTCAGAAGAGCAGAAGAAATTATAAGGGCAAATTGGGACTAAATGTGGAAAGTGACGCTTAAAAAGCACATACCATACATGAGTGAGTGTGTGTGTGTGTGTGTGTGTGTGTGTGTGTGTGTGTGTCTCACCAGCTGCTTCTCTGCTCTGCGTTTGTAGTGGTTTGCTTCTTGTCTTCTCTGCAGGTATTCCTCCCGTGCTGCTGCCACACTGGAAGAACAAAACTTCAAGAAATAAGAATCATCTGTTCATATTTTTGATCTCTCACACACACACACACACACACACACACACACACTCACAGCTGGAAAGGATCCAGAGCGTTTGGTCTGTTGTCCAGCTTCTCCATCTCATTAAGTTCTTGTGCTACAAAATAAAGGGGATGAAGAGGAGGAGAATAAAAAGGGAGAGGCTGAACAGGAATTTGATGAAAACGTGGCTGTTGGTTCTGATGGTCATGGTTCTGCCAGCAGTTCTGCAGATGTGCGTTGGGCTTGGTCTCGCATTGAGCCGGGTTTCCTGCTCCTCGTGCCACTTGGAAACCTGCTGCTGGACCGAGAATTCTCTTCGAATGAGACAGAAAAGGATTTTTAGTTTTTAGTTTGCTGGTGTGTCACAGATGTGTGCGGTGTGAAGCACCAGGCTACTAGGTATTTGCCATGAAGTAAAAAGGAGGGAGAACAAGAAGAGCTGGCGTACTTTATTTGGTGAGCCACAAGGCTTTACTATGGGACATCTGCGTTCTGATCTGGGAGGAAACCTGTTTAGGGGCTTTACTGCTGGATCAGGCCTTGGTAGAACTTTGAGGAGAGAGAGAGAGAGAGAGAGAGAGAGAGAGAGAGAGAGAGTTAAATATATCTATAAAAAAAGGGATGATCATAAATTTATGACAAATAAGATTTCAGGAAATTCATTTATATGACAATTTTGCTTCAAGTCCATAACAGTTGCTTAATTTACAGTGTCACTCAGTACAGAGTGAATCTCATGTTGTTTTTATTGAATGTGATTGAACACTTCAGGCACTTTTCTACCCCAGGAACATTTTAGACGTTATCATTATTTTATTGGTAATTTATTGATCGGGAGCTCCTGGTTCCACAACTTCATCTGACTGTAGAAGACTGTAGAAAGGACATTCCGCATAATCACACACTCCGGGGTTCATGATATTTCTCGCTCTCGGTGTTTTATTGGTTTATAATCACACTCATGTGTGGTAGTGTGTGTGTGTGTGTGTGTGTGTGTGTGTGTGGTACCTGCAATGTGCTTGTTAACATGCTGTGCTACAGGTTTGTCTTTGTGCAGAATTTGGTGACTAAATTCCTCCTCCATGACCTGCAAAACACACACACACACTCGTGTCTGTAAGAAAAGCCACAGCTGAGTACCCCTTTCTGTCAGTAGATGTCAGTAATGAGTCCCATGTGCTTCTGTTTGCACTGATCAGCCATAAGATCATGACCACCTGCCTAATATAGTGTTGGTCCCCTTTTCCTGACCCATTGAGCATCAAAAGCATGAACTTCTTTAGCAGTTTGAGCTACATGAGCTCGTCTGTTGGATCGGACTACACGGACCAGCCTTTGCTCCACAATGATCCTCGTCCCCCCCCGACCCTGTCGCTGGTTCACCACTGTTCCTTCCTTGGAGCACTTTTCATAGATTCTCACCACTGCAGACCAGGAACATCTCACAGTTTTGGAGACGCTCTGACCCAGTCGTGTAGAAGACACAATTTATCAAACACACACAAATCTTTACGCTCACACATTTTTCCTGCTTTAAACCACAACTTTAAGAACTAAATGTTCACCCACTAACAGATGCCATGATGATGTTATAAAGTCATAATGTTGTGCCTGATCAGTGTATAACACAACAGCGCTATGGCTTGTGTGTGCGAGTGTGTGTTAGTGTGATACCTGTGGGTCCAGGTGCTTGGAGATGCGTCCGTGCAGAAGGGGGTTTTTCAGCAGCGTGTTGACTGAGGGCCGGTCTTGGGGACTGACCTTAAACACCTGGGAGAGCAGCAGCCTGAGTTCAGCACTGTAATGGTCTGAGATTGGATTATAGCTCCCCCTACAGATCTTTACAATCAGCTGCCTCCAACTCTTGGCTACAAACTGACACACACACACACACACAGACACACACACACACACACACACACATCAAATACATATAAATCCAGACATGCTGATCCAATCTTAATAAACATAACAATATGTAAAAATATTCAGGAATTGTAATTGATTTCAAGTGTTTATATTATGATTGAGTGTGTGTGTGTGTGTGTGTGTGTGTGTGTGTGTGTGTATGCCAATGTTGTGTGTGGTTTGTTCTATGGCACTCACTGGGTGTTTGAGTGTGCAGAGCTCATAGAGGATGCAGCCGAGGGACCAAATATCACTGTTGAGAAAAAAGACAAACCCAGAGAAAGAGAGAGAGAGAGAGAGAGAGAGAGAGAGAGAGAGAGAGAGTGAAAGGAAAGAACGTAAGGAAGAGCATAAGAGACACAGAGCTGGTGTTTGTGTTGTTTGATGTGTTTGTGGTGTTTGTGGTGGTCATGCCACCTGGTACGTACGTTTTGTTGTTATAAGGCCTGTTCTCACAGATCTCGGGCGAGATGTAGTTGGGCGTTCCGACCCACGTCATCACCAGCTCTGCCGTACTTCACAAATAAAACACATGAAATATCATATATACTGATATTAAAACTGATATTACACACACACACACACACACACACACACACACACACACACACACACACACACACATATACAGAAATATACTACACACACTTATACCTACTTATTTAAGACCCGGGCGATGCCGAAGTCTCCGAGTTTGACTCGTTTGTCCCCGTGAGAGAGGAAGACATTCTACACGTTTCAGAGGAGAAAAAAAAGCTTATTATAGAAGCACATGACTGTAACTCAGTACAGGAAAATAATCAACACCACGCTGGTGACCAGAACCCTTTAACACACCTCACTGTTTATTACAGTTACAGCATAATCCCAAGTGTTTACCATTTACATCTGTGTATACCAGACATCATGCAGCATGTGTGTGTGTGTGTGTGTGTGTGTGTGTGTGTGTGTGTGTGTGTACCTGAGCTTTGATGTCTCTGTGCAGAATTTTTCTGTCGTGAATGTGCTTCAGACCCAAACACATCTGAACAAACCAGTCTGTTATCTGTACAGGAGACAGGACTCGACATTTCACAACGGTTCTTTTATTCTAATTGCTAAGTGTGTGTGTGTGTGTGTGTGTGTGTGTGTGTGTGTGTATACCTGTTCCTCTGAGAATGGCTTTCCTTTTTGCAAGATGATTTTCTGCATCAGATCTCCTCCATCACAGTATTCCATTACTATGTAGAGACTATTTCTCTCTGAACACACACACACACACACACACACACACACACACACACACACTTTTAGCATTATACTCCAGGTGTTTCTGGGCTCCTGTCTGCCCCAGAGAGTCAACACTAACCATGAAATGAGTGGAAGAAAGTCACAATGTTGGGATGCTTTAATTTAGACAGTATGGTCACTTCCTTTTTGGCAGCTTCTCTTTCTTGAGCGGACATCTACAGGAGAGAGAGAGAGAGAGAGAGAGAGAGAGAGAGAGAGAGTTCAGGAGGTAAATATTTGACAACATCGAGGTCTGGGCTCTGAGCTGGAACTGGAGATGATCCTGAGCAGGTCCGAATGCACTCATGAGCTCATAGTTACATCAAATTATAGAGCAAATATTATCTCCTGGAACATCAGGATCATCTCCAGGTCCAGCTCATCATGCCTTTTTCTCCAGGCAGTTTCATCCGATCAGGTGCAGTGTATATAAATGTAGCTATTAATTATATTTTATCGAACTTTTTTTCCAATATCACGAGAAAGTGTTCAAACTGTAGATAAATAATAAACTATACTTGGGTTTGGTTGCCAGATCTTTCGCTCGTTTGTTTCATTTGTTATGGCTTTTTCCTGGTCAGGACTGCGTTCGGTTCAGTATTAAATTAAATTAAATATTGTCCGGTCTTGGGGCAGGTGCTGTGGAAAAATTTAATCAATACATCAGTACAAAATGTCCAACACGTATAAAATCATGCACCGTGTACTGCGTCGGTAGATAAACGGTAGAAAACCAATAAAAGCTTCTTGACTTGAATAAAAATGTCCAGTTTAAAAAAACTAATAAAAAAAACAAAAAATACACATGAAATGTTGAATATTTTCTTATAATATTTGTATTGAATCTGAATGAAGAAATGGAGATGTGTGAGATTTAATTCTTACCCTGGACAGGCTGACCTGCTTCAACACACAGCGCCGACACGAACCGAACCTCTCTCGGGCCAACAACGCCTTCCCAAACGCACCTTCTCCAATGTGACCCAAAACCATGTACCGCTCCATCACCCTGATATTATTAATAATAATATTAATTAAGTAATAAAGTATATGATTTATTCCATTGATGCATGTCAATGTTTACAATTTTTACAACAAATCAAAGTAAAAAAAATAGATATATTATTTATATATCTATACATAAACTACAAATATATGAAAAATATACAATAATAATAATAATATAAAAAATGTATATTGGTATTCGAAAACAAAAGTTTTTATTTCATTATATTTACTGCAGATGGACAGAAGCAGCTTTTTTAAAACTAAAATAAAATGTGTTACATGTAAAATCATTATAATAGTTGTTATTATAAAATGAATAATAAAGCATCTATAACAAGTAAATAAGAGCAAACGTGTAACCATGGCAACCGCACAACAGTTCCGCCGGTGTTAATCGGAATTTCTCAAATAAAGTTTTAAAAACACACGAATAATAAAACATCAAACCTACACACACACACACACACACACACACAAACACATTGACAGAGAGGAAGTCAAGTTTCACCTACAGTCGCTGTGAAATGTGAAAAATGTCCAGAATCTCATGTCCAATAGGAGACGAGAACCTGCTCAGGAGAAACACACGCACACAACTGGTGGCTACGTGATGACGTAGGAAGCGTGCGTGAAGAACGCACAGACAAAGCCCACGTGACTAACCCGGAAACATGTTCAGGAACGTGTAGAGCAGGGGTGGCCGAGCAGCATGCGGCTCTAACGTTCATATCGAAGTTTGTGTTTGCACAAAAACCACAAACTTCTATATGCAAATTGTTCACTTGCATTTTAAGTAACAATTTGTGACAAATTCGCTTTTAAAATGGCAGCAGGGAAAAAATGCACAGCAAAACGAAAATATGAAGCTGAACACAGGACGTTTTTAACAGAATGGGAGAGTTGATATTTTTTGTTGAATGTAATGACGTCATTCTGCTTCATGTCAGGCGTCATTAGAGCATTTCAAATCTTCAGCACCACTTCAGATCACTCCATGCTAACATCAACCAGGAATTACAAAAAGGCACTGAACTTCTCAAACACAAGTTGGTAACTTTGAGAAGTCAGGCAGAAAAGCAGATACAGTTTTAACTGGTTTGGGACATTACACAAGCTAAAAAGCCACACAATAAAGGGGAGTTCATTATAAATGCCTCAGTGACACGGATATGAATCTCAGTTGCACTCTGACCTGGAATGGCAGAAGTCCCACTAAACAACATGTATAGTAAAAGAAAAACACTACTGTAAATTATTATATTTTTGTTTGTGGACTTGGTTGAACTGAGAGTTTGTGTGTGTGAGACACAATGTTCATTGTTGAAAATGACTGGCCTGTGGTCTTAGTACTGTAGGAGTCCATTTCTGTCACTATCATGTTGGTGTGTGACATTTACAATAAATCTGGCTGAGCAGAGGTGTGTGTGTGTGTGTGTGTGTGTGTGTGTGTGTGTGTCTTGACTGGTTGGCCACCGCTGGTGTAGTGACTGTGGAGTGAATTATTCTTGAATTATTATATGTAATTAGTAAATATTTACATATATTCCTTAATTATTATGAGGCGTTTTAAATACTTGACAGCATTGAATCTTTTAAGTAAATACGGCTAATAAAGTTCTTAACATTTGTTGTATTTTCATTTTCTTCTTTTTTTATTAAAAACCATAAAAACATTTTTTTTTAAAGTCACAGAAATCCCACATGAACTTTGTGAACTTTAACTGAGGATTTTGAGTTGCACGTGCAGGATTGTGCGAGTTCTTAATAAACTGGCCAGTCATTATGTACACAACACAGTGTCCTAACAACAAGCATGACTGAGTGTGTGTGTGTGTTGGAAATTGTACAGAGTAGGTTTGTGAGCATGTGCACACTGTATGATAAAGCGAACTAAACACATTCCTCACTTTTATCTCTCTCTCACACACACACACACACACACACACACACACAAGTGAAGAGTCAAGAGCAAAGGGACAAAACAAAACACAGCATGTAGACAGTTTTAAGACTTTATTATTATTTGTATTTGTACAGAACAGCTAATATATAAATTAGCATTAAATGTTATCATGTTAATTTCATCTACACGGTTTCATGTTTGTTTTCTGATTATGAAGGTTAGATTATTAGGGTGTGAGGAATGTAGACGTTTATATCTTGCTCCTGATAGATTATTCTGAAAAAATACCACTTTCTGTTTTTACTTTCAAGCCACAATATCCTTAGTTCATTCTGCAAAATAGAAATATACATTCAGTCTAGAGTTTAATGGATGTGAAAATAGATGTGTGAAATGCTGAGTATTTTTCTCTCTAATTTGTATCTAAAATAGGAGATAAATGTTTTACTGATCATCCAAACACCAAGTGAACAAAATCAATAGAAATAGAAAATAAACTATATAAAAATGATCATCCTAAACATGCATTCTCTCTCTCTCTCACACACACACACGCACACACACACACACACACACACGCACACACGCGCACACACGCACACACACACACACACACACACACACACACACACGTTATATAACACTACCCTTTAATAAGACTTTTAGAGATGTAAAGCAGAATGGAAACTGAAGCACTCATTAAATGACCCACAATATGATTTTATGTGCAAAAGGAAAAGTGACAAAACTGAAAGAAACCAAAAAATCTTTCTCTTTCTCTCTCTCAACTTCTTTCCTTTCTGTTTCTCATCACAGCTCACAGATCATAGTCTCCATGGCGAAGTGGTTCTCAAAATGCCGGATCTTGCGACAGTTCAGAGCTTCACGTTTCTGCAGACCTAAAATTCAGACACAGAAACAGGATGTTACAGTAGGTGTGTGTGTGTGTGTATTTGCCAAGAAAAGATATTTAAATACGTTTGTCTGATTATATAAACCACAATAGAATCTATCATCTGCCTATCAGGGGTTTATTAAAAGTGACACAAATTCACTGCTTCTGCACTGGAAGATCTCAAACCCTGATACCGTGGGTGTGTATCACTTACACACATCTAACCTGCTCTGCTTACAGAGGTGTTTTGGGCTTTAAAGTAAAAAAAGGGAGTTTTTCTTTAATGCTGTATAATGCATCTTCCTATAAGTAAAATATCTTGTTGCTATGAAAAAAAATTTTACTATTAAAAAATTCCATCTATTAACACATTTATGTTACACTGTTCACTCAGTGAAACACGGTGGTGGCAGCGTCATTCGTCAGCTCTAAGTCTCGAGTCAATACAGAGGGGTTCTAACGTTAGAACCTGCAGGTCTCAGGCAGAAGATGAAGAACGTTTTAGGATAAGTCTAGGAGTGGGTTCAGGATGAGAAGATCAAAATGGACCTGTGTGTGTGTGTGTGTGTGTGTGTGTGTGTGTGTGTGTGTGTGTGCGTGTTTGTACCCAGTATGGTGTCTCGGCGCTGCAGTTTGTATGTGTCTTTGTTTCGGCACACTTTATAGATGTAGGAACCCAGAGGTTTGATATCATCCATCTTCTCGGTCACAATCATCTGCTCATGCAACAGATAAGTCTGAGGCAGGTAGGTTCCAGCCTGGAAACACACACACACACACACACACACACACACACACACACACACACACACACACACACAC
Organism: Silurus meridionalis; assembly: GCF_014805685.1. NCBI lineage: Eukaryota > Metazoa > Chordata > Actinopteri > Siluriformes > Siluridae > Silurus > Silurus meridionalis. The sequence goes on along the minus strand of NC_060886.1, from coordinate 31,356,645 downwards.
GTGTTAAATATAAGATTATAATGTAAATATATTGGAATCAATTCAGTACCTGCCCTGTGCTTGTACATTAGTTTACACTCGATATTCAGTCTGAAAGTTAAATTCACACTGCAGGAACCCGAGTCACCCGGATCTTTTGTACTTTTTTTTTTTACCTCAAACTGTAGATTTGTTATGACAGAGAAGGAAATCCATTTGAGAGTGTGTTAGCAGTTTGCGTGCACACACACCCACACACACCCCCACACACACCCACACCCACACACACACACAAGACGGAATGTAAACAGGGTTCCCACGCTTTCAAGGACACCAGATTCAAGGACTTTCAAGGACTTTTTTTAAGCACTATTTATGTAATATCAAGCAGCTATCAAATTCACATCCCAGAATCCCAGCGTCATTAAAGACTTTTTACAGTACTTAACATTTCACTTACACTTAACATTTATGTACAAAATTGTAAAAGTAATAATGAGGTTAAAGATGTGTAGGTTTTATAAATGTAGACTCTTTTGAGTGGTCATGTTTAATTAAATCCTTTGTAATCATTTCTTACTGGAAATATTCAAATAACAAGTGCAAAATGTGCAAAAAAGGTTTAAAATACTAAATATATATATATATAATATCATGTACGCTGATACACACGTATTCCTCCTGTAGAAAAGTTATAAATAAAATGCTTAGTGTGACTTTAATGTATTAAAGATATTATGAGAACAGATTTAGTACGTTATATATAGTGTGGTATTATACAGGACAAATTTTTAAATGGTACCATTCGTCTAAACAAAATGTATTTTTGATTTAATACAAGCACTTTCAAGGGCCTATATTCATGTGTCTGAAATTCAAGTACTTTCAAGAAGTGTATTCACCCTGTATAAAAGAATAAACAGTGATGATTCTCTCACCTTCAGCTTGGCCAGAAGATCTACCAGGTCATGAGGAGGCATCACCACGGACGTGTTCAGAGGAATCACATAGCATTTATCCAAACTCAGATCCAAATAAGCTGTCAGCCTCTGAGGATCACGCACACACACACACACACACACACACACACACACACACACACGTTATATGCTATTTTATATCATAACATTATTTAATATAATTAGGAAAATGATAGAGAGAGAAAAGGTTGTCTTGTGTTCTGTGTGTGTGTGTGTGTGTGTGTGTGTGTGTGTGTGTGTGCTCCTTACCCGTTTGAAATCATGCACGATGACGGCCGGGTCGCTGTCGCTGAATTTGGGAACCGGGATGTTGATGAGCTCCACCTCCTCGTCCTCCAGCACTTGCACGATCTCGTCAATCCTACGCAAACCCACTGCAGGTTCCTCCATGTCATCATTCTCCTCCTGGATCCTGTAGTTCTCCTCACGGTACTTCACGCCACACACAAACACCTGCCCTTCCTACACACACACACACACACACACACAAACACACACTTTCATCAGAACTTTAAAGCAGGTCTGAATCAGGTTCATGAACACACATAAGATAAGCTGTTGTTCTATTTCTTTTCCTGTAGCAGCACACTTACTTGTTCCATTTCTCCTACAACTAAATAACTTAATAATGACATCATACTTTTTAGATCATATTTATAGATTATGCAGATGTTCCCATGTTATTGTTTTCACTCTCACAACTGCAATGCATTTATTTCTTGCTTGATGTTACACCAAAGAATAAATTCCTACGCTCTGAAGACGATCTCATGGTGGAAAAATGATACAAAACTCTAAAACTGGAGACTCCTTCTGTAAATGCTACAAAAAAACGGTTTATTATACTTTAAATATGATGTAATTCATTCACTTTGTGAGTTATTCTTATTGATCCAATCGATTGTTTACGAATCTTGTTGTCATGTGCTGCACTCTTTTCTTTTCTCACCAGTTCTGTTTCTTTACGTGTGGTTTGTGTCACTTAATGCTGCAGTTCTGTCTGCTCTCTCTGTCACACGTCACAGGAGATCCACCCTTTCACGGTTATTCTGTGTGCTAGAAACATTTAGATCTGAGGTCTTTAACCTTTTATACACCAGGTTTGGTTTAATATGTTAATAACCTGCTGGTGTTTGTTTGGACTTGGGGGTAAATGAGCTGCTGAAAACTAATCCACAATTTAAATGACCTGTTAAACAAATGTCATCAACAGTTCAGTTTTTAGTCAGATTGGAACCGAATGCAAAACAAAACAATTTTCTTCTGTTGTTATTTCAGTGTCAGGATCTTCTAGTAGCTCTGTAGGACAGATGGATCTTTTTATTAGTGACTATAAAGCTGATTTTCAGGTAAATCCTGCTCACCTGTGCTTTGGGGCCTTTTTTATTTTCCTACAACAGCCTAAAGCGTTTTCATGATTGTATCATCAAATGAGAAAAAGTCGAGCATTTTATTATTGTAACTGTATAGAGGAGAGATGCTGTTTTAACCTGGTTCCTTCTTTCTTTCATTTATTTACAAATGTGGTGTTTTTCTTGTCTGAGAATATTTAACACACAGTAGAAAAGTCTCATGATGTGTCCTCACCTCCAACACGTAGTACCTGTACAGGTAAGCTCCGCCCACAATCACCCCAGACAACATGAGGGCCAGTCCCAGGTAGAAGCACCAGCACCACGCCCTCGACGGCTGGCTGACAACCTGAGCCGCCTCAGGGTCCTAGAGACAAACACACACACACACACACACACACACACACACACACACACACACACACACGTTTGTGTAGGTCAGGTCTGGCTGTGTAAAAATCACTACAACCTAAAAGTCACTGTGAAATGAATCTGTTCTTTTATCACAAAGACGTATGTGGAATGAAAACATTCCAGGGTTTTATATAACGGCGTGTCTGAGTGTCTGTCTGCTCCTGGTCCATGAGCGGAGGCTGAAAATGGAAGCTTTGTTCTTCAGAACAGGGTGACACCCGCATACAAACAAATCCGATTAAAACAATCAGCAATTATGTGTGAATGTGGAATCTGCATTACAGCCTCGAATCTGTAACGCACGAAGAATTCCTCATCGTTTTACAATAATCCGCTCGCTCAACGTGCCCGTACACGGGAATGATTACCAAACCCAACCCAATCGTTCATTCCATCAACGGCCTCAGGTGTCTGAGAGCACTTTAATAGTCACATCTTCCAAAAAAAGTTTATAGGAGACATAGACACTGTCTCCTTCTTTTCCTCAGAATAAAAATATCATGGTTTTATTCCACTCTATTCAAGACACTAACTCTCTCCACTGTAATGTAGATAATGCAGTTTTTCAGGTTCATATGAATATGTTGCTCGATTAAACTTTAATTAAGCGAACGATCTGTTTTATGAAGACAGAAAAGGAAATAGTGAAGGAATAAGGATTAATTCAGTGTAAACAGTAAATGGCAATGATTTGGATTTTTAACGATGTGTTGAGAGCAGCCAGGAAAAACTCCCGAGACTCTTCTAGGTCATTAGAATGATGATAGGACGAGTACAAAACACATCCTACAGACAGAGAAATCTATTAATTTATCCAACCAGGAGTATTTTCCACATATTAGAGCAGAACAGAGCGTTAGTATGTGTAAGTGGAAAAACCAGAATGATTTAAATGAATGGGATGCGGGGTGTAAAGATTATTGATACCGCAGTAAATTCAAGTGTAAACATGGGAATGAGTGTAAAAAGAGAAAAATGAATATGAACAGATTCCTGGAGTGAGTCTCGGGTGAAACTGAGCCGTTGGGAGATTTATATACTTGTAGTCCACATGGAACCATTCAGACCAACAGAACATCATAATTAAACTGAATTAAACAGCAGGTCAGGGTCAGAATCATTACATCACTAAAGATGTGTTGATGGAAAATTAAAAAATTAATGTATTTAAAATAAATAATGTGTTAGTGTGAAGCTGCTTTGTGACGATGTTGACTATAAAAATAAAACTTAGATACGAAAACTATAAGTAAACAAGTGATGCATTCAAGTGCAGACTTTATTACTGTACACAGAAAGCAGCAAAATCCTAAAGCTTCTTCTGCTTATTATTATTATTATTACTTCAAAAGAAAGAAAAACGGAAGTTGCTGAAAGCCACGAGTGAAAACAGCTGCATACAAGAACCGAAACTAACTTTTATCTCGGAAATCTCACAACACAACTCAACTCAACTCAACTCAACTCAACTCAACTCAACTCAACTCAACTCGAACAACTAATAACTGTAACATTACTGTAACTGTATCAAGATTTGGGCAGAAGGAGAATAAACTACTTCACAGCACCGTGATGTGGATTCACATTCTGAACAGCACAAAACAGTGTTTTATTTATTATATAAACATTAAACTTTAAACATCAATAACCTCCTGCAATCCAACTTCAACCTTAAACACACCTGTGTAACACATACACACACACACACACACTCACACACACTTCATATACATTTCAGCTCTCAAATATTATCAATAACATTCAATATTATAATATTTAATTACAGAAACAGCAATCATACATTGTTTTCAGTAAACAAACAAACAACCATGTAAAGTTCTCACTTTTCCTCTAATTTAAGGGGGACATTTTTATTGTTCATTTATTATTATTATGTTATGTGTACAATATTACTATTATAATAATAATAATAATAATAATAATAATAATAATAATTATTATTATTATTATTATTATTATTATTATTATTACATTACAGGAAGTGAACGTTTGCCAGGCCGTCCTGTCAAAGCACATTTAAGATAAACTATAAAATGGACAGCAGCCCACATGAGGAGTGAGAGAATAGAAAGAGAGAGAAAAAGAAAGAGGGAGAGAGAGAAGGAGGTGGGGAGAGAGAGAGAGAGAGAGAGAGAGAGAAAGAGACCCATGCAAAAACTTGCCCTGACAGGTTTTGCATTTCAAAGGTGTCCGGTATGTTTGAGACAAGTCAGGCCTTAAGAGTAACTGAAACTGCTGTGTGTGTGTGTGTGTGTGTGTGTGTGTGTGTGTGTGTGTGTGTGTGTGTGTGTGTGTGTGTGTGTGTGAAAACAAAAAAAAAACAATATGGCCGTTTTAGGAGCTAATCGTAGGAGTTCACTTAGCCCTAAATACAACTATGTTTTACATAAAGACTCACACACACACACACACACACACACACACACACACACACACACACACACACATGGATAGAAACACACAGGGGCGTAGCCATCATTTTAAAAGTGGGGGGGACGAAATGTGTAGTTTTACCTGTTTTTTTTCCCTCCACTAAAAAAGTGAGGGGACGAATTAACTTTTATAAAAGTGCGGGACATGTGTGTGTGTGTGTGTGTGTGTGTGTGTGTGTGTGTGTGTGTGTGTGTGTGTGAAAACAAAAAAACAATATGGCCGTTTTAGGAGCTAATCGTAGGAGTTCACTTAGCCCTAAATACAACTATCGGTTTTTACATAAAGACCCACACACACACACACACACACACACACACACACACACACACACACACATGGATAGAAACACACAGGGGCGTAGCCATCATTTTAAAAGTGGGGGGGACGAAATGTAGTTTTACCTGTTTTTTCCTCCACTAAAAAGTGAGGGGACGAATTAACTTTTATAAAAGTGCGGGACATGTCCGTAATCTACGCCCTGGAAACACATGCAGTTCCACTGTTTCATACTGAAACTCAATCTGAAGACTCCCTGCTGTTAAACATTAACACACAGATAAAAGAAAAGTCAAATCAGACGTTAGGCCTTTTTCAACAATCTGTGTGTGTGTGTGTGTGTGTGTGTGTGTGCGTGTGTGTGTGATAAATGTAATGTAATAAATGTTATAAATTGAGATGATTTTAAATGTGATTATTTTTTAGATGGTGTTTTAAGTTGATTAGTTTCTAAGATTGAATTTAAATTGTAAAAAGTTTGATTTAAATTCTCACATCAAAGCGTTCAGGTTTAAAGTCGAACCAGAAAACGGATCTCTTTTTAGTAAAGAACTCAAGAAAGGACTTTTATATACTAAAACATCAAGATCGTACCTACAACATGGTTTAATTAATATTAATTTATATTGTATTGATGTTCACACTTCAAAGGTTCCTTAAGGGTTCTTTGGTTAATTTAGGGTTCTCAGGTTTCTGAAGCAGTTCCACAGGACTAAAAAAGGCTTCATATTTAAATCTTAAAGATAAAACGATTGTCCAGACAGAAATCCAGTTCTGTATTGTGCAGAAACACAATGGTATTAGTGCGCATTTCCCTGTTGCTGGGGTGGAACCGTGTCATGTTCATGAAAAAAAAGGAACCACATCTACAAGAACCGGGACCAGTTAGTACCATTTTATCTTTTTTGTAGGCATTTTATCTGTTTAAAAAAATTATAAATAAAATGAACATCCTGAATCAATCTTTCTCCCTACACAAGGGCACAAACACGGAAATAATGTTACAGAGACCCGCGGCGAGATCAAAGTCCAGCACTAAACTCAAAGCTTTTTATCCTCCTCTTCATCATCCGGTGATTAAAGTGAGAGTGAGATCAGACACTAACACATCCTGAGGTCCGATCTCTCTCTCTCTCTCTCTCTCTCTCTCTCTCTCTGTCTGTCTGTCTGTCTGTCTGGTTTTTGCTGTAGAGAATACAGTGTGTTGTGTTGGCAGATGGTTACCTTGTCATCAGGAATGAGAGTCTCGCTGTCCTTCTTCACCTCCTTCTGTGCGAGAGCGGAATTAAACGTCACCTTGACCATGACGGAGGATTTATTACGGAAAGATCAAGCAGGAGAAAATCCACACCGAGTCTCTCTCTTCTGTCTTCTCTTCTCGGCCAGCGACAGGATTCTGCTGTGACGCAGATATAAACACACACACACACACACACACACACACACACACACACACACACACACACACACACACACGGAAGTTGAAGCTGTAAGCGACAGTAAGTCCTGGTTGGCCAGCAGGGGGCGCATCGAGTTTATTTGAGTATATTTATTCTAATACAGTATAATTAGATATTTAATATTTATTACAGCACATAGACATAAACATATCCGTTGGCAAACACACACACACACACACACACACACACGCTGTCCCTTTGGCTAGTTTTATTTTATTAATGTATGCATATACATTGAAATAAATGTAACAAATATAAATACAGAACAAATCCATTCTATTCAAGAGGTCAGTCCAAATCTTCCAACAACCACTAGAACCGGATTGTGAACCCGATATGTGAACAACAATAAGCGCCAGGAACAACACCCGCATGTTACACAAGTACTTGTGTGTTTGTTGAATCTCTCATTCCATAATTATTCTCTTTTTGCCCTTAAAATAAGTTCCAGACATCAGAGAAGATTATGGGACGTGGCTGATGATGAAGATTAGTGTTTCTTCATCATTAATGGGATCAGACTGTGATTGTGATGAGGGTTTGGGAATTTATACATACATACATACACACACACACACACACACACACACACACACACACACACACACACACATATATATATATATATATATATATATACACATAACGTGGTATAACATTTTGCTGATGTGTGCTGATGATTATCTGTGTGTGAAAGCCAATGTATTATACAATTGTATATAATGGTATTGTGATGCAATGCTGACATTTCCTATGTATTTTTATTTATGTATTTGTTTTATTATTATTCTATTACTGATTCCTGTTGTGTGTTAGTCTCCTACTTATTTGCAGATGGATGTGTTGAGACATGCTCAGGCAGATGATGGAGAAAGAGTCGTTCGTGGTTTTTTGGAATAAAAACATGTCAAACATTTAAGATAACACAAGAAAAGGCATAATAGTTGTTTAAGGGTGTAAATATGAGGATTAAAAGGATGTCCCATATATTTTTTAACATTTTATAATTAAATAAGAAACTCGCAGGTTTTTGTGATGATGTAAGAACATATTCTCCTGAAATATAGTTGTAAGGAATCCTTGTTTCTGTACTATGGTTGTATAACATTTGGATTTTGGCTCAAACACACACACACACACACACACACACACACACACACACACACACACACACACACACACATGTTGTCAGAGACTGCAGAAAGTTGTGAGCAGGTCATTTCTAGAGGAAAAACGAGCTTCTTTGGTGCCATCTTTGTGCTTGTGCAGTTCATATTATAGTAAACATTAACATAGCATAGCATAGATGGCATGAGCACCATGAGATTCATGAGGAACATCATTTTTTTCCCATGATGCTGTGCTGTGTCTGACTCCCTTGAACAGAACCATTATTCCTGTAATGACAACAACCAGTCTAATCATTTTTGTTCTCCTACCAACGTCCTGAGCAGATCCCTGGTCCCCTGACAGTGAGACTGATTTAGCATGTTATTTTAGCTATTAACTGTCAATGAAACGAAACTAGTTCCTGTCGTCACATCTCATCTATTCAAACAGCAGCAACAAATCAGCAATTTCTTGTAAATGTGTATGAAATGACTAATAAAAAGTGGACCAGTATTTATCTCTATTGCTGTGGTTTATCTGGAAATAAAACACTCTTACGGGGACGTATTTTTATCTTGCTATTCAAAAAAAATACTTCTCATTAGCAGTTTTAGTCCATATTGGAGTTTCCCCGGGTGTGTTGCTTTATTTTGCCTCCAGTTAAGGAAATCTAGTAAAGATCCAGTTACATATTTCGCTGTATGTGTTTTCCTGGGGGGTTTGTTTGTTTCTGTTTTTTGTATGCTACAGAATGAGATCAGATCAGTGGTCTTTATTTTAAAAAGTACATTTTTTATAGTGAACAAATAAGTAAAACTACATGGTAATTCTTTATTTAAAAATAACACACATTACTTTTACATTTCTTTCAATTCCCTTTCTGGGGGAAAGTCTGTATTTTACGTAAATGTATGTGATTGGATGAACCAGAACAAAGGAAAACACAGATTCGCTGAACTACAGCTAATATTTTAGTGATTTATTACAGAGGGTCAGATGGGAAAAGTTCTTCTAAAGATCTCAGGTGAAAGACACCAAGGGAGTTTTCACACCTAATTCGTTTGAGCTCTCCAACGCTCTCGGAGCGGTTCAGTGTGTATATGTGAACAAACCAAGTGATCTCAGACCCCTTAAAAGGTCCCAGAAGTGAACTCCGGAGGTGGTCTGAGTACGGTTCGTTTCTGGGTCCATTTGTGGTTCGATTTGTTTGTGACGTGTAAAAGCAATGAGGTCCCAGTCCTCTTTGTATGGTGGCCGATAAGTGCAAAACAAATTAACAAATCCGAAAACACAAAAACAAGTCAGACAAAAAGGAAAAGGTAGGTATAGTTTGTGAACGTAAACTTACTGATCATTGGACAAGACACCTGTCAGTCAAGATATACAGGTGAATGACTGGTGTCTCATCTAATGATTGATAATTTTCCATTCACAAACTATACCTACCTTTTCCGGTTTGTCTGACTTGTCACTGTCTTTTCGGATTTGTTAATTTGTTTTTGAATATGTTCATTTCTTTTTTGGATTTGTTAATTTGTTTTTGAATATGTTAATTTGTTTTTGAATTTGTTAATTTGTTTTTGAATATGTTAATTTGTTTTTGAATTTAATTTGTTTTTGAATTTGTTATTTGTTTTTGGATTTGTTCATGTATTTTGCACTTCTCGGCCACCGTCGCTTTGCGTTTCGTTTCGTTAAATGTCCCTGGAGGCTTGCCGTACCTGCAGCCGTGTTCCGTCATTGCTGAAACACTGAACTTTTCGACATGGCAGGTCGCGGAGTCTTGTGGTCGTGTGGTCTTATGAAGAAAGCAGTGCACTTGTTGATATTTGGAAATATTCTCAACACATAAAAGTATTTGTTCTGTTTTCTCAAAAACTGAAGGATAGGGGCTACAGCAGAACAGCACTACAATGTCGCGTACAAGTGAGAAAGTGAATTCAGAAGTCATCACAGCAGAAATCGTGACACTCAAACATTACTAGCGCTTTATGTTAAGGAGCCACCAGGGGGCGCTATGAGAGTCCATACCCTAAAGAGAGACAAGAACAAAGGCCAAAAAAATGCTAAATATACAGGAACAAGACCACAGTACACATACAGCAGGGCCGGGTTTAGCCAATTATAGTAGTGTGGGCTTGTACAAATAATTAGAGGGCAATTAGTGGTAGTGCCCCAAACACCTAATCCAGTAGCCCCATGATATTTACACAATTAGAAACTAATCTAATTTAAACTAAAACTGAAGTGATAATAAAAACAACTTTGAAAACTTTAAACCTTTAACACGTAGTTGCAAAAACCCTGCATAATCTTGTTTTTATCGGATCAGATTAGTTCTCAAATAAAATCAAATCCTAAATCAGATCATCAAACCTCATTTCAAACTTCAATACAAAATCAGAACGTTCAGAAACGTTTGCACTTTTAAAGAACTTTTCCCAAAGACCGTATCAGAACATCATATAACAATTTATTTTTCCGCTTTTTTATGTAAAATTATATTTTGTTCCTCACTTTATTACTGTAAAATCAAAAGCAACTTTTCAAGCAGCTAAAATTTGTATTGTTTATCAGTTATATCCCAATTTCTTATGTGCTGTCCATCCATCTACAGCATTAGTCTCCTGTTTCTGTTGGCAAAAACCTTAACGAATTCATCCACGTCTAAAGTATTTGTTATGGATTCCTCATGGGGAAGGATCTTCTACATTTCTTTGATGTGATATGGTGAGATGACAGGGGTTTAGATTCTTGACTGAGTTGGAAGGAACTTTTATATGTTGAAGGCACAACAATCCCCGGATCTACAGACATGATCATGTGTGCTACCAGCAAGGATACAAGGAGCGTACATGGCAAAGGTACACACATCCTTCACTCAAGTAGAAGTACAGATACTCATGTTTTAAAATACTCTGGTGACTACTGTTTTGAAAGTACAGATATTTGTGTAAAAACGTAATGAGTGAAAGTAAAAAGTTGATACCAGAAAAATCTACTTAAGAACAAAGTATTTGTACTTGATGTTCCCTCCTCTGGTACACGACAGAAGCTTTTATTAACTGCACAAAAAATACAAACTGAGAAAAGCAGACGATCGAAGCCAGTATGGAGCTGAAGCTTGTAAGTGTGTCGGACATAAATATGTTCTATGATTCAGGGGCGGGGCCTTGTGTGGGGGGGGCGGAACTTCATGTATGAGTGGGGCTTTGTGGAGGCGGGGCTTGATTGGGGCGGGACTTTGTGTAGATCTGGTGCAGGACTGATCACTGTTCATTGGCTGTAAGCTGCTGCCCAAACAATGGAAAGTGGAAAAACATGTTGTGATTTTCAGGGTTTTTTTTTCACCTTTGGCTAAAATAATAAAATCAAACTTTGATTGGGTGGGCAAAATGTAAATTTGGGCGGGCTAAGCCCACCCCTGCCTACCTGCGGTGATCCATGACACGTGCAGGGTTTGAATAGTAATGCAGTTATAGATTTCTGGTCACCATGAAAATGTTGCCGTTTAAAAATCAGGTGAGATGCGAGGAACAGTGTACAGAGAAACAAGGAGGAACTGCATAATCAGGAATAAGGAGAATGAGGGAATGTGAGGAACTGCACTGTGAGGAATTGGGAGATGGGAGGAAGTGCTTTCTGAGGAACTTTCTCAGAACGAGGACGCGAGGAACTGCAACGTGAGTAACAGAGAAATGCGAGGAACTGCATTTAGACATTTCTTTGGCGTTTAATTTGTTGGAATAGGTATAAATCTAAAAAGATGGTACTTTTCACACCACTTGATATTTGTTACACCATCTTCTCCTGCCTTCTACAGCTGCACACATCCTGTCACGATATCACGTCTTCTTTCACACGTGTAACCAACATCTAATCAAGTGTTTGCTTGATCTCAGGCAACTGTTATTTCACTGAGTCTTACGATTCTAATTCTGAAGAGACACATCACAGATGTAGCACCTGATCAGATTAACACTTTATTTATTTAACCCTGTGTGTGTGTGTGTGTCTGTGTGTGTGTGTGTGTGTGTGTGTGTGTGTGTGTGTGTGTGTCGGAGGTTGCAGAATGACAGCAGCAGCACCTTAAGGTTGCTCGGCTCCCTGATCTCGGCTGGGATTTCCTCCCAACCTCAGGCCTCCATTTCACATACCTGCAGAGAAAGAGAGAGAGAGAGAGAGAGAGAGAGAGAGAGAGAGAGAGAGAGAGAGAGAGAGAGAGTGGGAGGCCAACTTAAAATATAAAACGATAAAGGAATTGACATTTCAATGTGGAATGAACTTGTACTAGTTTCTGCTCGAATAAGACAATGTCTGAGTGTCTTTCTGTCTTTTTTAGGTCACTTCAAACAATTCTTCAAATAAACAAGACGAATACAGAGGGACACTGGTGCATTGTGTGAAAGTGAAGTGAAAGAAGAACATGCAGAAGTGCTGCGGTTCCTCTATTTCTCTTCATTTCCCAAAACAGCGCCTGTAGACTGAGCTCCCGGTGTGAGTACGATACAATACAACTTCTCTCTACCGCCCCTTTATTCAGCTCAGACAGGAAGCGATTGACGGACACCGCGACAGGTATTTAATCACCTTGCTCTCTGATTGGCTGGTCTGGTCTGGCCTGGCTCACTCTCTGACTGAGTGGGATTCCGAAAGTCTGTGGGAGGAAGTGTGTAATGAGGGAAAGGTAAAGAGTTGACAATTTGGTAAGACAGGATGTTTAAGGTTTGTTTGGAGGAAGACATACAGGCAGCTCCAAACTATCAGCTTTAATTTGATGCCACGATCCAAATCAGGTGAACTGTGAGACTTGTGTATCTTTTGTATGAACAGCATTTCACCCCGAGGCCTTCAGTGATGTTCTACCTGAATCAATCCACGTCTTAATACCACCATTATGATGCTACGTATTAGGGATTTTCACACGCAGGGATCTCATACAGTCAGAATGAAAACTAAAGGAAAAAATACAACGAACACAATTCAACACGTCTCCTTTCACTGGAGCCACAACTGCACCTCCACATACATCATCTCCAGCAGAAGCAAAGATATTCACCCCGGGGTTTCCTGCGTTTTTTCCGTGCTTTACGGGTTTGCTGTGAATTTGAAATGATGGTAAAATGTTCGGGAAAGAAAACACAAAATTATAAGAAAAAAACGTAACAACTGTTTTAAACAGTTTCTGCGACCTTCAATCACGATGTCCAGCTTTTCTTAAAAAGTCCATCTTGTTGTAGGAGTATGTGATCAAACAGTTTCTTCTCCTCTGTCAGCTGTTGTGAAATGAAAAAACAGCTATTCAATCCACACGAATATATTTGAGATCGCGTCGTTTGATACAGCTGCGATTTGCGCTCTCTGACCGTCCGATCAAAGGACGTGAAAATGCCCACGTGTTCTGACGCCTCGAAGTGTGCAAATTGCAGTCTGATTGGTTACAGCAACAGCTTCAAGCAACATCAAATGTATGTTAAAGAAATCTCACATTGCTGCCTTTACTGCAACACACATTGTGACAGCTGAAATTTGATTGGCTAGAAACGCTAACTTATATAAACACACAATTGTGCACGAGAGAAACGCTATGAAATGAAGAGTATAGACAACTAAAGATATATTAAAACGTGCATCAGTGGATTCTGATGGAGTTCAGAGATTGCTGACCCTCACGGCCCTCCACTGTTCTATACTAATGAATTAGATGCAGCGTTACCGCTACACCGGATTCCCAAACCCTGTTCCAGCGTGCATCATGAAGACATGGTGTGAAGGTTAGATGAAAGAACCTAAGTGTCCTGCAAAGACCCCTGACCCCAGTGAACACCTTAGAAATGAAATGAACCAAAATCTAGGTCTTGCTACAGACAGAAGCGGTGCATTAAAATATTGGACTTTATTAGGGGGACTTTGGAAGGTTCTGTTTGTGTGCATCACATTTTCAGGGGTGTATAAACGCGTCATTTCACACTGGGCTTTAAGACGATGTATCACTTTGGCGTTCTCCATATATAGCTCGATCTCTAAGCCGTGTAAGATTTTTCTCCGCAGTGTATCTGAAACTCCGTTGGCCGGTGCTTGCTGTCACAATCTGACTTCTTGTTTTTAAAGGAAACAACATCAAACTATGGAGTCAAATCACAGCTACTAATCCATTTCATGAGGACGTTAAGCCTTCTCAGAGGACTGGAGTTATAACCCCCCTGCTTGGTGTCCTTCACATCATGTCTGAAAGTACCTGAACAAACTTCCACAGCATGAACCAAACCCCGGGGAGATTTTGAGAGGAAGTGAAAGAAGTCACATAAAAAATCGGATCGAGATGCGACCCGCTACAACACGTGACTAATAAACATAAACGCTGGTGTGCTTGTGGACTCACTGTGTGATGGGGTGTGTGATGGGGGAAGTGGCCTCCTCAGGAACTGGACCACATTACCTGTGGTAGAAATCATCAACTATAAATAGCACAAGGAGAAATAATATATCCGTTCTTCAATTTTGGATGGTAATTTTTTTTTATTAACTTATTTATTACCTGTAAGGATCTTCTCCAGCGAGACACTTTTGGGTTTGTTTCCAGAAACCACCAAGCTGCAGCACTGCTGTAACACTGTTTAATTTATTTATTTCAAGGATTTCAGTGAATTTCAAACATATTTTTACACATTTATTTTATCTTTTAATATTTTTTACGAAGACGTGAAAGACGATTTGTCTGATGTAAACAATAAACAGTGAACCAGGTCTAAAAAATAAGAGATAAAATGTCAAAAAGTAGACAGGTTGCCAGATTTGGTTCAAATCACTCCTAACTTTATGGAACCTTGACTACTATAGTCCTAAATATTTGTAATATTGTACTTATAAATAAATCTTCTCCTGTTGCGAGCGTTTCTTACTCATCTGATCTATGATCTGATTCCGTACCCTGACCTGAGAAACTCAAATAATGTTTTAATATGCGAGGAATAAAAATAATCAGCGGCGTGATGCAGAAAGGCCTGCTGAAAAAAATACGCTAGAAACCGTCACAGACAATCTAACGGATTCCACTTATAACATCATTTAAACCATTAGCTTATTAACACCACCACCACCAAATTTCCAATGTATCTGTAGCATGTTTGTGTTTATCATTAAATCATTATCACCAAAGAAACCCAGCATTAAATCATTGAACCGGCATAGAAATGTTTAATGGTGTCCAGTAAACACCAACAGTTTATTATTGGTCTTTAATAGTATCTTATAGAACATACTACTAACACAAAACACCAAATATCAGTCACACGAGTACAGTTTCCATTCAATCAATAGCTGTTTTATTTTTACTGTTTCCACCCCAACTAGAATTATTTCAGCAGTATGCTGAATGAAATCTGGAATAGGAAATCTATTCGTAGTGAAATCAGCATTAAATGAATTCTCTTTGTTAAATAATCACCCATTATTTACTCTATGGATGATTTGTTACTATACAGACAATAATGTATTAATATCGCACATGAATATACACCTCGGTGTTTTGATCAAAAATCCCAATCAATTCAATACACATTCGTAACAATATTTAAAAGTTTATTTGTTAAATCTTTTGTGTTTTTTATTAAAACCATTTCTACGGGGTTTAGGAGCTCAACCTATAACTAATTTGGAGGCTTGTTTGTTAGTTCCTGTTTTCTGGGTCACATGGAATTTTGAGGACTAATACACACTAAAAACAAAAGAAGCAAAAAACACCGTGTAATTCTGAACTTTACAGCCAGAAATCCCCCGATTTCTTGGATTTAATTTAATAGGAGGGTCAATGATTTTTTCACAGCTCAAAGTGATTGTAAACTTTTGTAGACTCGGTTCAGGTCGTGTGAAACCGTAACGGGTCTGATCGAAACATCAGAGTGTAGAACCTTAGGCCTGGATGTGATGGAGAGGTGACATTTCATAAAGTGCTACCTTTGCAGAGCAGATTGCCTTATAAAGCCATAAGAGTTACGTTCCTGTTTTCGCTTTACTGTCACTTCCTTCCTCTCTCATTTGAATAGATCAGTCGTTCCTCACTGCTCTGCACACTGCTTGTGTGAAGCGGACTAACAGAGAAAGAGCTAGAAAAAGAGAGAGACTCAGACTTGCCTTTCTCAGGTAAGAAATCAACTGCAATCAATAGATTAGTGTGTGTATGGAGAGTGTGTATGTATATTTTTATAAGTATATAATCCTATATATATGTATGTATGTATGTATGTATGTATGTATGTATGTGAGTGGGTGTGTGCGAGACAGAGAGAGAGAGAGCGAGCTCATGCATATCTGAAAAAAGGTGCATGGCCTCCATATGCTCCATGTGCTCATGTTCTTTGTGATGTTCTTCACGCCCTTCATGTTTTACAGTGTTTTATTTTTATTTATATTTTTGTTTAATGATTGACTTTAGCATCGCTCTCAATTCACGGTCTTGGCCTCGTCGATCGCCTGCGTTAACGATCGCAATCTAATAGGCAGGCGAACACACACACACACACACACACACACACACACACACACACACACACACACACACACACACACACACACACACTCTGACAGTTTCCAGTCTATCTTAAACTTTAAACTTTACCGTTTGTTACATGGTGTGTGTGTGTGTGGAGTACATCTGTATGAAGTAGAAGTTAAAGCTTTGCCTTGCAGCCAGAGCTCTAAAGGAAGTTGCGGTTAAGTCGCTCTCTCAACATGCATCGCCTCTACGATCATCTTCGGTGCCGAAACCATGGAGTAGGTGTTCTGTAGAAACATCACCAGCGGACAGACGAGATCACAAACCGGATCACTGTGAGCTGTGGCTCCTAGGGGTGATCAACGATCAATAAAATGCGCTAGTCTTTCACTGCATATGTTTAATGTGAAATTTCCTCAGAACGGTGAAACTTTATGATCTGCATGTGAGGAGATTGTTTGAATTGCTGCGGTGATGCACAGTGAAGCAAAATCATGGTTCCTGGTCAAATATAGCAGTAATTATTAATTATTATTATTATTATTATTATTATTATTAATTATCAATGCAGTTATGCAGCAGGTGTCGGAGCACCCACGAGCACCTTTTTCACGTTCCTAACATCATATCCTCGGCTGAACTGTTTCACAGCGATTCTACAGAGCCTTTGTGAAGGCCTCATGGCCTTTAGCCATCTTCAGCTTTGCTCATTTCCCTCACGCGAGTGAAGCGTGAGGTAAAATCACTGAAAGAACAAGAGAAAGTACCATTTTATCAAGCGCATGCAAAGGTCCCTTTTTATTATCCGTCATCGGTTCATGGACGAACGCAACCGAGGAGGCGAAAAGGAAGAAGATTTGCATATTTCGCACCGCATTTTAATCAGCGTTTCTACAGCAAAAGGCCTTTTATGGGTTTAAATCTCGTATGAAGCGATGGAGGAAACGCAGCGGGGATTAAACGAGAAACTGGCAACACGCAGCTCTGAACGATAAAGTAATATATTGGAAATCTGAAATGCGAGACACTGCAGAGTGTTTATTCAGAATGAACACCTCTGCTGCAAACAAACCAGGAAGTCGGGCGGAAGTTCTCAGAAAGCGGCGTGTTCTTCTGTAAGATTTTAGACCGCCGCCGTTTAGACTGCAAACAACTCGCAGAGAAAAATATATAGATCCAAAAGCAGAACAAAAAAAGCAGAAAGCTGTTACCGAGAGCCGAAGCCATTTTTTCCCTTTTAAAGTGCCTCTGTAAACCGGAGAACGAGGAGGCCACGTTTTCACTTCCGCTTTGGTTAGCTTGCCGTCTTTCTTAAAAAAAGTGACCAGGCATCTATTTATATATTCATGTGCTCATATAAGGAACAACACGAATAACAAGCATTTTTCTACATCCTTTATTTTATAGTCGGTGATGCAATAGATGTGTAAAAGCTTCGTTTCCACCGAGCTCTTGAAGCAAAACCCTATCAAACGATTGGTACCGATCTCGATCTCGATCTTTATTACGTCCTTCTGCAAAAATGACATTCAAATAAACCGAAAGGAACTCGTTAGGTACAAAAATCAGTGTGCAGTGGAAAAAAAAAAAGCAGACATTACTCATCGCCTCCTGGCCTAACTCGAAAATAAACTCGATGTCATCGAGTCACTGTCACAGAGGTCTGCAGTTATCCGTTAAAGGTTACAGCACGGATTCTGAACAAAATATCAAAGAAAATTCCAGCAAATTCAGTTTTTAGAGCAGACGTCCTGCTAAAATCACAGAACAATTGATAAGGATCTGTAAGGAAACGTCGTGTAGGATCACCTTTCAATATATCTCCATGGAAAAAAACAAAAAAAACCCACAGTCCTCCATTTTAATGTATTAATACTATACATTAATACTGTAAGAAGAACACAAAGTTGGCTGAAAATGGAATGTAAAATTAAATCTATTTCTATACAATTATTTTTCTATTCATTAACTTCTTCATAAGAATATAAATATAAATAAATACTACCCTTATAAATGAACAACCTGAAAGTAAAAAAAAAGATGATATATATAAAAGATCTTATCTAGCTTATCTATAATCATCTTTTTATCTGTAATCATCTTTTTCTGGACTTAAAAGCAGAATCTGATCTAAGAACAGCAACATCCAGTCTATCATCAGTTCTTTTCTACTTCCTGACACTGTGAGTTGCAGTGTAGCTACTGATTCATCTCTAGATATGATGAAAAAGAAGAAGAAGAAGAAGATGTGAAATGAACAATAATCCCACAATATATCCTGATCCAGAAAAAGTTCTGTCCTGGAAGCTCTCAGCATCCTGAGATCTCCTGAGGTCTCTTTTAGTCCTGAGATTTAAAGTGAGCACACTTTGGTGAATAGCAACCAGCGCTAACTGATAACGTGCCACTTCCTCAAACTGCTGAGCGGTTGTGCTTGGTCATGAAGAAAAAAATTCCCCAATGTGAAAATAGACACTTTCTGCATAGCTTGAGAAACCGCTGCAAGAAGAGAGGAAACGCATGCGCACACACACACACACACACACACACACACACGACATGACCAACCACTCAACCTCAGCCTTGAGTGATGTAACTACTTATGGTACACCCTTCCTGGTGCATATTTAATCTCCTACATGTCCAAAAGTATGTGCACCCCCTGTCCCTTGATGCCCGCTGAACATCTCATTCCGTATACTCCACCTCCACTTCACTTCTCTACCACCAAGACTTTCACTAGACTTTGAGAAGTGGCTGTTCGCATGGGCGTAAATCCCCATTTTTTTTTAAACATCGCATTTTCTATTGTGAAAAATAAATGTATGTATACCTGAATAACAGTTAAGTAGAAAAAACCAAACAAACGCAAAAACTGCATTTAGAAACGGTTGAGTTTCCCCCCTCCCCTTCCTCACAGTGGTTTGACCCACTGCTTGCTTTCTCAGTTCATCTCACCTTCTCTACACACACGAGTCAGGTGTGTGTCTGCGGCCCAATTAATGTTTAACTCCATTAACTAGGGGATTTTATTCACTTTAAATAAAGCGATTCTCTTTAATGTAGTTGATGCAGACTCTCTTTAATGTAGTCGATGCAGTTCATAAATCAGTTGCGGCACAAATGCTGATTACCGAAGTAATTTTCCATGAATCTGCTCTATTAGAGATTAAAATATGACTTATCTAGTGAACGTTAGCTTGTTTACAATAGCTTGTAGCATAGTGCACTGCAACTAACACTGCAGCTAACACTGCAACTAATGTACTAGTGCACTGCAGCTAACACAACAAAGCCGTTTCCCATGCAGTGTTTTATTTGGGACGACTTGGAATAATGTTAATTTAACATTAACACACAATTAGCATATTGTTTATCTGTGCATTTACTAAATGAGCACTGTGCTACATCTGAACTGACCCCACTGTATTTTTAGAATCAATTTCTATTCTGTTCTTAAGTGTCTCAATTAATTTTTAATACAATTTTAAACCTTTTGTTGTTGTTGTTGTTGTTGTTGTTGTGATTATTCTTTCATGATAGTTTTACTTTCTTTATGTAAAGCACTTTGAATTACCATTGTGTATGAAATGTGCCACAGTATAAATAAACCTGCCTTGCAGTGTCATAGACTAGATAAAAAAAGCAAAACGGAAAATGTATCGTCCCTCCCTACCGTTAAATGAAATTTACGCCCGTGGCTGTTCGTTATTCATTTATCATTAGTATGATGGTTGGATGTTGAGTAGGGAGTCTCCAGTTCCAGTTTGCCCAGTGGAGTCGAGGAGGTCAGGGAGCTGTGAAGGACACTCTTCCTTCTTCCACTCGTAACTTCACACGGCCTCATTTTACAAACAAAGGTTTATTTTTTAAACCTCATTTATTAGGGAAATCGTACATGGGTGTTCTGTACAACAACATTAGGAAAACCATATTTTGTTGCGACGGTCAGGGGTGCGTATATTTTTGTCTGTAGAGCGTATTCGGATTTGCACTTTATTTCTCCGTGACGTTGGCATCAAAAGACACGTGTTAAAATGTAACGTTTTGTTCACGAACAGCAACGATGGCCGGCTCAATTTCGAACGAGGAGATGGAGGATCTGCGAGAGGCCTTCAGCAAAGTGGGTGAGTAAGAAGTTTCCTACAGTTACAGCTTTTACTGTACCTCCTTTCATTTCCCTCGGTTTTAATAGAGGCAGAGAGGCACGGGCGATACCACGGTCCCGTCCTGCCGAACCTTCAGGAGAAATCACGAATTCTGTGACATAATCGACCCGGAAACGTCCAAAACTACCATCCCGTTAAACTCGACAAACCACGCAAACGTGCCTTTCGGTCCTGAATTTGCACGTCGTTTACTTTTTTAAGACTCTGTACTCCACCGGTTCTCCACCATCCTACAGTAGATAACGTACAGGGTGAAGGTTCACCGCTCGCTCCCTCCGAGACTCGGCCGCGTTTCCGACCCGGCGCCGCATCGCTCCGCTCTCCGAATACTCTTCCAAATACTCTTTCAAATACACTGTGAAATCGTGGTCACAGTAATAATAAGAGAGAAATTAATAAACTTCTCTTGGACTTCCAGTGCAAATTGGGATATTTTAAACTTGTCCAAAATGAAGTGAGTTACAGAAAGTGTGAAGTGAAAAGACGTGAAAAGTGTTAAGTAAAAAAGACGTTTGTGAAAGATAAGCGACCTCCTGTTTAACAGTCACCATAAACGAACGCTCGTTTCCTCAACGGATGTCAGAAAACGCTCAGGAGAAAGACCGAGTTCTCCGACACGGGAGACTCGTTCCGTAAACGTTCCACGTCGGCGACGTTGACAGTCGCAGGTTTTCATTTGAGAAAACGTTTTTTAACCCTTGGTGTAAAACTCACTTTTCCTCCAGACCTGGACTCGAACGGTTACATCAGCACGGACGAGCTGAACGAGTTGTTCAAAGCGGCCAATCTGCCCCTGCCCGGGTACCGAGTCCGCGAGATCATCCAGGAGCTCAGTCGGACCATGGACCAGGACAAGGACGGGAAGATCACGTTCGACGAGTTCGCAAAGGTACGTAGGGCGCTTTTTGAATCGAATCGAATCGAGAGAGAGAGGTCAAAGTCGAGAAAGTTTACGACGTCGTCGGTTCGTTCGTCCCTCGTTCCAGGTGGTTCACGGGCTGAAGAGCTCGGAGGTGGCCAAAACTTTCCGCAAGGCCATCAACAAAAAGGAAGGGATCTGCGCCGTAGCGGGAACATCGGAGCAATCGGGAACAAAGCATTCATTTGCGGGTCTGTAACGCACACGGGCACGGACATGTTCTATGGACCTGTGAACACAGTTTGTATAATATATTGTGTTTGTGCAGAGGAGGAGAAGGTGGCATTTGTAAACTGGGTCAACAAGGCCTTGGAGAACGACCCCGACTGCAAACACCTCCTCCCCATGGACCCGAGCACGAACGACCTGTTCACAGCGGTGGGAGATGGCATTGTTCTCTGGTACACACACACACACACACACACACACACACACACACACACACACACACAGTGCATTATGTGTGTCTATAGCTGGTGGTTTGGTTTATTTTTACAGTAAAATGATCAACTTGTCCGTCCCCGACACCATCGATGAGAGAACCATCAATAAGAAGAAGCTCACACCTTTTACCATCCAGGTAACAAACACAGTTCCCCATACACACACACACACACACACACACACACACACTCCTTCTTTTGCCTTCAAGTAAACTTCATCAAAGTCATCTTTGACTCAAATATTCAGTATCTGTACACTGTACTGTGACCATTCTAAACACTTTTCTCTGTGTGTGTGTGTGTGTGTGTAGGAGAATCTAAACCTGGCCCTGAACTCATCCTCGGCTATCGGCTGCCATGTCGTGAACATCGGAGCAGAGGACCTGAAGGAAGGCAGGCAACATCTGGTTCTTGGTCTTCTGTGGCAGATCATCAAAATCGGCCTGTTAGCTGATATCGAGATTACCAGGAACGAAGGTATACACACACACACACACACACAGCAATCTAGATTAGATCCATGTCAAATATGCACCGATTTTATGCACCGATATCAGTACACACCGTGTGTGTGTGTGTGTGTGTGTGTGTGTGTGTAGCTTTGATTGCTTTGCTGAGGGACGGTGAGAGTCTGGAGGATCTGATGAAGCTTTCCCCTGAAGAACTGCTCCTGCGATGGGCCAACTATCATCTGGAACAGGCCGGAAGCCCGAAAATTAACAACTTTAGCTCTGATATTAAGGTAAGACACAAACAAAAAACCATCCACAAGGATTCCAAAAATGTAGTTTCTTTTCATTTCATAGCCGAACGTTTGCGTTATTCCCTTTCCCAGGATTCCAAAGCGTACTTCAACATCCTGAACCAGGTGGCTCCAAAAGGAGACGACGAAGGAATCCCTCCTATCGCCATCGACATGTCGGGACTGAGGGTAAAACGACACGAGTCACGCGACCGCGGAACCTAAATTCAGCGACGACACAACTCGCACGAGCGTTTCTGTTTTTTGCGGCTTTGCGAATTCGACGATTCTCCCGTTAACAACGTCTGCGTTCCTCTACAGGAAAAGGACGACCTGATGCGTGCGGAGGCAATGCTGGAGCAGGCCGACCGTCTCGGCTGTCGTCAGTTCGTCACGGCGAACGACGTCGTGCGAGGAAACCCCAAACTCAACCTGGCTTACGTGGCTAATCTCTTTAACAAATATCCCGCTCTGAAGAAACCCGAGAACCAGGACATCGACTGGAGCTCCATCGAGGGTGAGTCCGTCACGACGCGACGTTCTCCGACGTTTCGTATCGGGCGAGGTCACGGTCACCGGTTTTGTTTCTCTTCCCGATACGACTCTTTTTTTCCTCCCGCAGGCGAGACCAGGGAGGAACGCACTTTCCGTAACTGGATGAACTCTCTCGGAGTCAATCCTCGCGTCAACCATCTCTACGCGTAAGAAAACCCGATAAAGACGGAATAAAGACGAATAAAGACGAAGGATAAATAGCATTTGTGTGTGTGTGTGTGTGTGTGTTTGTTTTATAGGGACCTGGATGATGCTCTGATCATCTTCCAGCTGTACGAGAAGATCAAAGTGCCTGTAGATTGGGACCGAGTGAACAAGCCTCCGTATCCCAAACTCGGCAGCAAAATGAAGAAGGTGAGCGCCACACTACCGTCGGAGCTTTTAAACCGATCGGACCGGAAGGCCTCGGTGAACTCTCCGCTAAAACTCGAAACGTTTGTCTTTATTTTGTTCTTCGGCAGCTGGAGAACTGCAACTACGCCGTGGAGTTGGGAAAGAAAGAGGCAAAGTTCTCCCTGGTGGGAATCGCCGGGCAGGATCTGCACGAGGGCAACCGCACGCTCACTCTCGCTTTGCTCTGGCAGCTCATGAGGAGGTGAGCCTTTTCGAGCGTCCCGGTCAAAAAAGGTCTTTTTTTCTGTCGGATGTCCGAACGTCGCCGTTCGTTTCGAAAGTCTTTGGTGAATAATCGAAGAAGAGTATAGACAAAAAAAGTAGGAAAACCGAATTTAATTAAGAGAAAGTGAGCCAATTTTGGTTTGATTCGAACGTTTAGGTACACTCTGAACATCCTGGAAGAGCTCGGAGACGGTCAGAAGGTCAACGACGACACCATCGTCCAGTGGGTGAACGACACGCTCGCGCAAGCCGAGAAGAAAACCATCACGGGTTTCAAGGTACGGACCGCGCCGTCTCCGTCATCGCGAACGCGATCGAAAGACGAGTCGAGAAAGTCGTGACCGTGCGCGTTTATTGCAGGACGGAGCCATAAGCGACAGCGTGCCGGTGCTGGACCTCATCGACGCCATCCGGCCGGGCTCGATCCGTTACGATCTGGTCAAGACCGAAGATCTCACCGACGAAGAGAAACTCAACAACGCAAAGTACGTTTGTATTTATATATTTTTACGAAAATCTCATCGGATCAGAGTTTGTTTAAAAAAAGGCCCGTAGCGTCGCATCGTCGTACCCGAACCTGACGCGTTTCGTCCTTTTTTGTGCGTTTCATTCAGGTACGCCATCTCCACGGCCAGGAAGATCGGCGCTCGAGTCTTCGCACTTCCAGAAGATTTGGTGGAGGTCAAGCCCAAAATGGTGATGACGGTCTTCGCCTGCCTCATGGCCCGAGGGATGAAGAGAGTTTAGAACGAACAGCCGAGCGGAAGAAATTTTATATTTTTGATGTGCGCGTGTGTATGTGGGTGCGTGCGTGTGCGTGTGCGAGTGCGAGTGCGAGTGTGTGTGTGTCTGCTTACAAAACAAGCTGTTGTTGTCCATTTCTTCATTACTCTGTATTCAGTTAACGATCGGGGAAGCGAGGAGCAGCGACGGCAGGTCTTTTTCCTCGCAGACGATAACAAACGTCGGACGCCGACGTTCTCGGCCGGCCGACGTCTTCCAAAAAGCGATTGAATAAAATTGATGGTTTTCTATTAACCCGTGTGTGACTCTCAATTCCGCCTCCCGTGCGTACCGACACTCGAACCGAACACCGCGAACACCGCCGCGAATCAAAAATAAACGCATCTCGACATGTTTTCGGCCAGAGCTATCGATCCTTCGGAGATCCGTCGAACGGTTCGAGGCCGTTCTCGTTCTCGCGGGTCGTGCGTACGTCGGGAATTTATCAACGGGAAGCGTACACCCGAGCCTGAACCTTTTGCGAGGGAATTCCGTCCAAAATTCCGGTTCGGAAATTAAAATATTGGCATGAAAACAGCTTGTGCGTCCTATAGAATACTTGTATTTGGAATTAATTTCACTACAATTATGAATCAAATAAGCAGATTCGTAGGGCTGGGTGATACGGCCTAAAAAAAATAATAATTTATGAGTGTTTTTAAATGTGGAACATGATTGAAAAAGCACCTGAGGTTTTGAGTGATTTTGCCTTTACTTTTCTCCGAAACTCCACAGTAAAATGAGATAAAATGTAAGAGAGCAATAGACAGGGACACTGTAAATTAGAAGTATTTGAAAGATTGAGCAAACCTATAAAGAAAACTGTTTTATGAGTGTTTGAATGTGGAACATGATTGAAAATGCAGTGATGCTTGGAGTGAATTTGCCTTTACTTTTCATACAAACTTCTTACACAGTAAAATGAGTTGACATTTGAAATAAGAATATAATAGACAGGGAGATTCTAAATAAGAATTATTTGAAAGATTGAGCAAACCTCAAAAAATGTTTTACGAGTGTTTGTCTCGTTCATTTCGTAGGGCCCTTCGTTCGAGGCGCTGCGGTAAACCGGCGGTACCGCTACCTTTGCTCGCAACAGCCTTCGACGCGAACTACACATTCGGGTCGATCGATAAAATCGATTTACCGCCGTTGGTGTTAAGACGGTTTTCACACTGTTTCACACACATTTCTTTGTCTGTTCGGTGTCTATAGAATATTTACGAAGTTAGTCCGTAAGGTAAACGGGGAGTCCTTATCTGGGCTAACACATCTCCGGCCAGTATATCCTCTCGTCTAAACAGGAAACGCGTTCAGGACGGCCTTTTCTCCGTACGTGTATGTATACGTTCCGCTTCTTCCCCGATATCGGAAAGGCACTACGGGCATAGCGGGTCGTACGGAAAACCTCTCCAAGAATTAAGTTTCGTTCGGGCACGATAAAAATCGACGGTTTGGGTGTCAGAAGCGGGATACATTCGGCAATATCCGAAAGGGAAATCACGCGTCGAGGTGAGTTTCGGGGCGCTTCCTTGTTTGCGGGGATTGTCCCGTGTGCCAGCCGATAGGGCTGCATGTGTGTTTGTGTCTTGGTTATGCATTAATTGTTTAATCGATGATAATTTCCTTCGGTGGGATGATTTTGTCGCGACATCGGTTTCCTCACCTTAGATGTAAGACGCAAGATCAGAAGACGATTTTTTACGGTCTGTCTAATATAGGCTGGATAAATAAGAGAATAGCCAGACACCGTTTTAAACAAAGAAAACGAGGAGTCACGGCAGGTTTTGATCACTTTTGTAAAGGATTTGAGACTCCTGCTCATGGAATGCTAGTTTGGTGATCCAGATGATATGTTCATCGATGCAACGATCGCGGGTGTCGGATAAAAGCGCGTCCGAGAGAGACCGTTAGACAAAGGGGAAGATTTAACGCTACCAAAAGCAATTGAAATCGCCCAGCAGTTTGAACTGTCACAAAAGCAAATTAAAATAGTCAGAGAAGAAGAATCTCAGGTGCAAGCAGTGAAGGTGAAAACAAAATACCAACCAGCAAACAAGAAAACCTTTCAGAAAAATCAGACAAAATTTGTGCAGAAAGAAATACATGCAAATCGACCAAAAAACTGTCCGCGTTGCGGTAAAAGAAAAAGAACTGCACTGAAAAAGAAAAGAATAGAGAAACTTTACGAGATGGTTAAAGATGGATACATCACAAAAGTTAGCCAAACGACCGTGTGGATGAGTTCAATGGTAGCACGAAGACGAAGTAAGGACGCGACCGCATCCTGGCGGTCACACGCGGTCGCAACCTTCGGCATCTTCGCAAGAGCACGGCAGCTGCCGACGAGTTCCGTCGCGGGCTTAACGACGATCGAGCCAAAGTTTGTGGATCATCCTAATTCATCCCAAGCATCACCTGCAGAACTCAGGACTGCTAAGCAGACATTGTCAACTGAGCAATATACTACCAGACGAGGCAGAGCGGTGAAGCCTCCAGACAGGCTACGCCTGTAGTCAGGGAAAGGCGTGGTAAAGACGCCTTGTGGAAGCGACGTGCTAGCAACCTCTCCTTCCGACAGTGCACGACGTGTTAAAATCCCAGACAGGCTACGCCTGTCAGAGTTAAAGAACAAACACTGCAATGTTTAATACTTGTAATGTCTGTGTATATATACAAGTGATTATTTTAGCATGGCAGTGTTTCTTTAAATGCCACTCGGGTCTCCGTAGTTGATGTTTCGACTCCTCCCACTTTGTGTCAGTTGCATGATTTTACATAGGCGATATTGTCCGAAGTATCCAGAAGAATCCGCGATAATTTCTTGTTTTGGCTTTATAGTCTATTCTTTTCTCCTAACTTACAAAATTTGCGATCCGATTGGAGAGACTGGATTACCTTTTTTGTTTGAAGACTGCGTTCCCCGGTGCCTAGCGCAGCTGGATTGTCTAAGTGTCATGTGTTGCGTGTATCGTCTGCGTGTTAAGTGTTGCGTGTCTGTTGTTGGAATTGTGCCGGTTATTGAACTATTTCTTATTTAGACCATTTGGCATCATGGAGTGAAATCCTAGAGATTTAAAAGCCGCTAGAGGTTTCTACTATGCGCAAGGTTAAGTTAACCGACGTTCCGGCCTCGGCACAAAACTAAACAGCGACAGGAGATGACGTGTCACGTGACGGCGAACGAGGCCCGACGAGCAGAATTTACCCGAAGCTTATAAAGTAAAGTAGAAGTAAAAAAAAGTCAACGGAAAAATACGAGTAAAATTCGGTATTCCGTCTGTATTTGTTACATGAGGCCACGTCAATTTAGTCACGCGTAACGACTCGCACGTGTCGTAATTCGGTTCGCGGAGCGCCGCCGAAAGGGTGTTTGGAGGGGATAGGATTGTTTGTGCTTTTATTTTGGTTTTGTTCTGTTGTGTGCACCTTCGATCGTCTTGTTTTTGATTGCTCTTCTCTTGAAGGCTCTCTCTTTAAAATCCCCTGACCAATTTATCGACTCTATTAAACCATTGTTGAATAAAAATGCCTGATATGCACCAAGCTACTGGGGGCAGGGTTAAAATGATTAGTTGGAATGTCAAAGGCTTAAATAATGAGGTAAAGAGTGTAAAAGTGTTTTCTCATTTAAACAACCTAAAAGCCAACGTATGTTTTTTTTTTACAGGAAACTCGTTTAAAGATCTCTCGCCACAAAAGCTCGCCCAGGTCCTGGGCGGGACAGGTCTTTCATTCGGGATATAATTGTAAAGCTCGAGGTACCGCCGTCCTGATCGATAAGAATACCCCGTTTAGCCCCTCGAATGTTATTTCAGATCCCAATGGTAGGTACGCGATTGTCTCGGGCTCCCTTTATAATTGCCAAGTCACTTTGGCAAGCATTTATGCGCCTAACTGGGATAATCCAGACTTTTTTATGAAGCTTTTCTCTAAACTTCCAGACTTTATCAACTAATTATGGGAGGTGACTTTAACTGTGTTCTTAACACTGTTTTGGACAGGTCATCTCCAAAATCGGCTCTCCCGTCCCGATCTTTGAAGATAATTAACTCTCCTCGTTGACGTGGAGAAATTATTTCTCACTCTACTCGTATCGAGAGACTCCGTAACGAGAGGCTCCTCGGACTCTCCGAGCAAATCGGCACGTCGGATCGGGATCGCGCGAGTCACCCGACTCCTTTCGCCGTGTAACGAAAGGGTCTCCTTCCCACCGCTCGAGCCGAACGGCTTTCGCTTGAATCGCGACACCATTTCGACGAGTTTGGCGGTAAACCGGGTAATACAATTGTAGTTAATCCCAATTACGATGATAGGCACATGGAGATTAAACAGCTGTTGATCAGTCCCACTTATTCGAACCATTTTTATACGTTGCCAGAAACGATGCCACGTTTTCTTCATGCCTCCCACACCACAGGTATGTTAGATCCCATCCACTCTTGCATTACGGCCAGAATTTTACACCGAAATGGGTGAACTAAGGAACGTTCCCAAATCATATGCAAATAAGTACCCTCTCTTTCCAGCACAGATTATTTTCCGCTATACCCGTTCTGTAAAGCCTAGATGGTGTATAATAATATCTATGTACTACCTTGTAATGAATGAACCTCCCTCTAGCTTCCCTTATGTTCTTACCCACATTAGATATGATGTACAGCCGATCGTTTTCATGGATATCTATCCCAGAGTCCTTTTGCCAAATAGTCCTCAGGTTCTCACAGGTATCAGCATTTACATCGAGCATCGATTTGTAACCCCCAGAAGCAGTCCGAACTACATGCGGCAACTGAAGATAGGTATAAACGGGGTCATGGCTCGTATTGGATTTCCTTGACCCCCAATATTATATTTTCCCGCCAATTCAGAGTATGACATAAAAACGCCATTTTCCTACAGATCACCAATCACAGTTACCCCTTTAAGATGCCACTGTTTCCAAAACACACTTGCTTTACCTTTAAAGTTCACTTCCGGCCCCACGCGGCCCTAGTAAAAGTACTTCCGTCTTATCCGAGTCGAGCGGAAGAAAGTTATTAAGCGTCCACGGCATAGCATGTTTATGAATGATCCTCGAAGGAACACCAAACTTTACCTCATAGAGTGTGGAGAACTCACCGTTTACATCAACAAACCGATAGCGATCGGTCAAATAAGACCCGAGCCGAGAGAGAGCCGTTCCCTTTATTCCGACAACGTTCTCGAGCCTAGCGAGTAGTACAGTGCGATCGGCGGTGTCAAAAGCTGCACTGAGGTCGAGCAAAACAAGTAAGGGGAGATTTGATATCGGTCTGTAGTCGGACAACCGAGTTTATTATTTTTAAAACGGGTTCGATCGTCTCTGGAGTTATCCGTTTAAAGAAACTCGTAGGCGAGGGATCGAGAACGCAGGTTGACGGTTTTGACGAGGCAATGAATGAAATGAAGTCATTCTCACGAACGGGAGTGAAGCTTTGCAGTCGATTGTCCGCTGTAATTACGCCGCCGTCTACAGGGTTACTTGTAAAATAATTTGGATTTATATTAACCGTCCGGATTTCTTGCCTGATGTTCTCCTGATTACGCTCGTTATTTTCTACGAGGGTGGAGAAATACGCCGATCTAGCAGCACCGAGAGATTTTCTATAATTGAAGAGGCTCTCCTTCCGTGCTATTTGAAATACCGTTCATTTCGTTCGACGCCGTTTCCGTTCAAATTTTCGAGCCGTCCGTTTTAAGGTGCGCGTACGATCGTTATACCGCCGTGCAAATTGTTTCTCCCCGATCATTTCGGTCTCGAGGGGAGCTACATCGTCTAGATCGTCTAGAGCTCTGCGGGGTCTGACGTAGAGAGCCGTCCGATATCGTAATTTCCGGAAGATCATCGATAAAACGCGCTGCCGTAGCGCGGTGACGCGGAAACGCAACGACTGAGGCAAATTCAGACCGTGGAATTATGACTACGTTTTTTTTGTCCGCCGCTACGAGTGGGTCCTATAACATTCCGATGAATTCCGACTGACTCTAGAACGGACACGACCGCTGCTCTTAGGGAGTCTTCCCGATGATCAAAATGAATATTAAAGTCACCAACAATTAAGGCTTTGTCTAAAGAATGGGTAAAGTAGGGCCCTGGGGGGTCTAGAAATAATAATTAGCGGGACCTGCTTTCGGACACTGAATATTTCATGTCGGTGTAAAGAACTTTGAATGTTTTACATTTTTGTTTGTACATTTTTTTTTTTGTTACTTTTGAAGATAGGGTCTGGAATGTTAACAGGTATCATCATGGATATATAATTGAACTGTGGAGCAATAACCATCTTGACAACATTGACTTTACCCCACAAAGAAAGTTTCAGCGGCGGCTCATGATTCAACATCGTCATATCCTCCGAGTTCTGTGTCAGTTTAACCCCAAGGTATGTCGTACCTTTAGGAACCCATTTAAAACCGAATCGGGTCGCTGTACGGGAGCGACGCGTTCTAGATATTGGCACAGCCTCGGACTTTGCCCAGTTTATTTCAGAGGTTCCAAAATAGGTCCTTATAGGTTATACTCGGAAGAACCTTGTCCGACCGCGACGCCAAAATTCTCGCCGACGCCTTGCAGTCCGCGTCGACGAGACTTACCGGTCTAAAATTATCTTTCTTAGGTATCAGTGTTATCGGTGCCTCCATGAAAGTACCAGGCAAACGCCTCGATATAGACTTTTTTTTCCCGGATCGGAGCCACTACATCAACATATTTCCTATGATATTCAGCCGGAAACCCGTCCGCCCCTGGCGACTTACCGGAGTTCGTAGAGGTGATTGCGGCTTTGACCTCCCCTTCATTAACAGGAAGGTCTAGAGCAGGGGTGGCCAACCGGTCGGAGACCGAGAGCCACGTTTTTGACCGCGGTACCGCAAAGGGCCACGTTATACACACGGGCACACATGAACATCACCCATCCCTTTCTCTTACACACACACACACACACACACACACACACCCCCCCCCCCCACCTCTGCTCAGCCAGATTTATTGTAAATGTCACACACCACCATAATGACAGAAATTGACTCCTACAGTTCTAAGACCACAGGACAGTCATTTTCAACAATGAACACACACACAAACTCTTAGTTTAACCAAGTCCACAAACAAAAATATAATCATTTACAATAGCGTTTTTCTTTTACTATACATGTTACTTAGTGGGACTTTTGGCATCCTTGCCTTGAACAATCCCCTTCCAATCTGCCTCGTATTCCGTTGTTGCCACTCGAAGCGATTCTTTCACACGGGGGTCGGTCGGAACAGATCGATGCTTTGATTTCACGTGTTTCAGGGTAGAAAACGCACACTTTGTTTGTGGGGGGGTTTTTATACGCGTGTTCACTTCGCTCGAGTTCCGTACGGTATTTTCGTCAAACGCGCATGCGCGTGAGACGAATACACCGCAGGGGTGGGCAATTAATTTTTACAAGGGGCCACGTGAGAAACCCGAATTGTGTCAGAGGGCCACACCGACGATAATATTTTAGGGACGCACCGAAATGAAAATTCAATTCAAAAGGCGACGAAATCCATCATTTTTCGTTTTATGCCTTTCGCCTCGGCACCACCGAAAACGTCCTCTGCAGACGGAGCGCGCGCGCTCGGATCGACTTTACTTTTCTGCGCCGCGTCCTTCTCGTATTTAGAACGGCGATCGGGATGTTTGGATTTTAGGTGATAAATTAAACCCGACTCGGAGAAACTCTTTGCGGATACACCCCGTCTCGAAATGTCAGCGTTGCACGTTTTGCAAATCGCTCTCCGCGCACCGCAGACACGTCGCTCTCATCCAGCTAAACGCGTAAATTGCGTTTCTGCCGTGTCGTTTCGGTGATTGAGGTATTTCCGAAAATTCTCGGTGCATCCCTGTAATTTACGATCGGCCTCATGCCAAGGTCCGATATACCGCAAAGTTTCCCAGTAGGGGCGAGCTCATTTAAGTCTTAAAAATACCGTATCGAACGTAAGCGAAGCGAACACGCACATTAAAAATCAAACACACAAACATCGATATGAACGTAGGAGCCGCGCGAAACCGAGCCGCGGGTTGGCCACCCCTGCTTTAGTTCTACAGAGCCTTCGAATCCGGAAACGATTTAGAAAACGTTTCGGTTCGGGAGAATACATTTGTCGCTTTTTCCTACCCGTCCGAAAAATTCAACCTCCCTAAAACCCGTTTTTTCCGATACCTCCAAATTCGCGATACGGTTTAAATCGTTGCATAGAGCGTATCGGACAAAGACCAAACTATCATGCCTCGACCTCTTTCCGGACGTCGATTTGAAATCGATCTCTGAACACTCGATCTTTGATATTAAACCGTGTCCCCTAACGGCATTATTCGGACCCGACCCCGCAAATCCCTCCTCGTCGTCCTTCGCGGTCAAACGCGCTCGCCTTTCGTTTCACGGTAGCGAAGAGACCCGTATTACCGAACGGGAAGAATCCTCACCCGCCCGGTCGCGACCATTCTCGTCGCGTTTAAGAGAAGATAAAATCCCGTTCTCTCCGTTTAGCCTTTTTGAGCTCTTTCCCTTGCCCCCTGCCTGTCGATGCACTCGAGCGCAAATCTTTTGTTTTCATTTGGTTTTCGTTTTTAATCGATACGTTAAGTATAAGTAAAA
The DNA here is from genome assembly GCF_014805685.1 of Silurus meridionalis. Lineage (NCBI taxonomy): Eukaryota > Metazoa > Chordata > Actinopteri > Siluriformes > Siluridae > Silurus > Silurus meridionalis. The sequence goes on along the minus strand of NC_060886.1, from coordinate 31,323,248 downwards.
TAGTAAAAATAAGGTATTTATATGTGTGAGTAGGATAGAGTCTGGACTGAATGTTATAAGTGTGTGGAATAGAAAAAGAAAAAAAAAAAAAAAAAAGGACAGAGAAAGACCTCGAGGGAGTTTAAGCATTTTTATTGAGATAACAAGGCGGGCGGGCTACTGCAGCTGCGGGAGACATGAAGGAGTAGCTCGGCCCAAGGCCGGGCGAAGGCACAGGAGCACGGTGGCTCGGCAGAGCAACGGGAGACGTAGGGGAACAACCGGTGGGAGACCAGTGCGAGGGACAGGGAGTCATCGTAAGATCGGAACCGCGAAAACGAGCGAGCCCGGCGGCAAGCGAGGAGAGCCGGAACTGGCGGTATTGTCTGCGAAGAACGACGGAGCTGAGCAAAAGAGACCAACAGAGACAAGATGTCAGACGGGGTAAAATCACGGTGACCGCTGGGCGCGGGCAAAAGGATAACGCGCACTCGAGAGAATAACTCAAATATAACCCGGGCATTCGCGGCTATCGAATTCAAGTAATATAATCAAGCACGCGTATACAGGCAATCTAATGCACCTACCAAATTAGAAAAAAAACAGAAAGATACGGCGGCTACAGGGTATAAACGCGAGAGTGAAACGAACAGTCGGGGGAACTTTTTGACTTTGGCGCGCTCTATCGTTTTTGACGTGCTGTTCATTTTGACGCGAAGTACCCATCTTGTATCGCGCTCGCTGGAACTTGCATGGAACAAAGAAACGTTGCTTTTACTCATCGGGGACCGAGGATCCTTCGTTGGCGGTTCGTGTCTATTACGCGCGCGTTTTTTTTCCTAGAATCGGCTGGGCATCGTCGGGACCGTTCGGTCCTTCTACGTCAGAGGTAAGAGAAAGAAAGAGCCAACGACAAAACACCAAACACACACACACACACGCACGTGCTCCGAAAACAAAATATTTATTTTATCGTCAACGTCGTTCGCGTCCCGTCAAAACAAACACGGGCAGTCCGAGATCGAGACGAAGCGCAAATCAAAGTCTTTGATTTGACTACTTTGCGGGTTTGCACTCGGCCGGCGTCTCTCCGTTGTCCAGCGTCTTGAGGAGGCGGAACAGACCGGCGGCTTCGCGGATGCGGCTGAACTCGATGCAGAACGCTTGCACCTCGATGAACAGGTCCTGCACGTTGATGATCTTGTTGCGGATCAGCGACTGAAGGAAAACGCACACCAGGCGCACCAAGCGATTCTGAGAGAGAGAGAGAGAGAGAGAGAACGACAGGGGGACACAACACAACAGTTTACCCTCGATCCCGTTCGTCGCGTACGGGAACGCTAAAGAATTCGAGGAGACTACCGACCTGCATGTACTTGTCCTTGATTTGCTCGCAGGTCGAGATGCAGTTGGAGATGTACAGGTGGACGAACTCGGGAGGAAGGTCCACTGCCGTCGTCAACCTGCGGCACAGACGCGGTCAGACCCGAAACGCGCAAAACGACGCGCGCGACGAAAGAGAAAGCGGCGTACCTGTTGACCACCTCCATGGAGTGCAAGGACATGTCCATGTTGACCAGGACGGAGAAGTATTCCGTGATCTGGCTGGAGGACATGAGTTTGAGCAACATCTCGATGGCCACCAGCGGGTTGTTTTCCACCAGATCGGGCAGTTTGGCGGGAGCGAGGCCGACGCGGTACACCAGCTTCGGGTCCTTCTCCAACTCGGCGAGCAGCTGAGGGAGAAAGAAAAAAAAAAACAACCGACAGAGAACGACGCGGTGAAACCGACCGCGGACCCCGACGTCCCGCGCCCCGGAAAAGGGAAAAGAAGACGACTCACCCGAGCCTGTCGGGACGCGGACAGGGGGCTCTCGAAGGCCTCGGCCACGACGCGTTTGATCTCGAGGCCGGCGGCGGCGCGGACGCACGCGGAGCGGTCCCAGCGCACGCGGTGCTCCGGCTCGGCCGGACTCAGCCACGCCAGCTCCGCCTCGCTCGCCCGGAACAGCGGAGGAGCCGGCCGGATCGGCTCGGGACGGAAGCGACCTGGACGCGGGAGAGACGAGAAGTCAACGGAGGGAAAACCCGAGGTCGGCGTCGCTAAAGAGACCGATCGATCGATCGAGAGCGCTCACTCTCCAGAGGCGGGCGCGGCCCCGTGACCAGCGAATCCGTGATCCGGTTGGCCAAGGAGCTGTCGAAGCCCGAGTGGGAGGAGTCGGGGTCCGGGTCACCGAGGAGACCGGGAAAACCGGCTTTGCTCTGGGTGGGCAGCTCCGACTGACGCTCTGAAACAAACAAAGGCGCAATCACGCAATCGCGCACGCAATCGCACCGCGCATCGCGCTTTCCGTGACGCAAACGCTCACCGGCGAGGGCGAGCTGCAGGCCGCTGATGTCGACCGCCAGGGGCGCCGAGCTCGCGTCCACGCAGGAGACCTGCCGCGGCGTCTTCTTGAAGAGTTCCCGGGGAGGAGCGAGCATCAGCTGGGACAGGAAAAACTTTTCGGGCAGAGTGACCGGGGGAAGGAAACCTGGACAAACGGCACAAACAAACGACGACGACGACGAGGCTGAGCTTAGGTTGAAAATGATGATGATGATGATGATGATGATGTTGTCAGAGTCACTTCATCATCAACAACAACAACAACAACAACAACAATAACAATAACAAGAGGAGCAGAAGGACCAGACCTGAGAGGTGTCTCTCGTGCTCGTGCTCGTCCTTGCCGGGGCTCAGCAGGTGCGCGAACACGGCGCAGAACGGGTTGGAGGCGAGCGGCTCGGTTCGGTACATCTCCCATAGCAGGTAGAGCGCGGCGAGGCGCTGCGCGGAACCCGGGAGCAGGTCGGCGTGCTGCAGGAGCAGAACCAGAACCGAACCCACCCGGAAGTGCTCGGCTTTACCGAAGCAGTGATGGAAGGCGCTGGCGAGGCTCTCGAACGAGCTGCCGGCGCACGCCTCCTCCGAGAGCAGACCCAGCAGCGTGCTCAGCTCCTTCGGCGCCAGAGTCATCGCTACAGCATTCCCCGCTTATTTATAGTCATGAAACGTTTTCACTGTGAGTCGAACGATGGTGAAGAGAAAACCCAAAAGACAATAAAAGAACAGAAAACCACTGAGTTTATTTCCGCCTTTATCCGCTCCGTTCAACCGGAAACACCCGGCTCGCACCGTTTACCCACAACCCCCTGCGCGCGCGTTCCAAAGTCCTTCACCCGGAAGTGTCGTTTATGAAAAAATTTTGAATTACTATTATAATACAGAAAAATGATTGCGGTATATATATATAAATATGACTGATTTATTTACACAGCGCACGCATCGTAATATTAACCCCAAACCTCTTTTTTTTCCCCAGCGATGTCAAAATTAACCCGGAAGTAAACTCTTTCCAACCCCTTTTTATAGCCCCGAACCCGTTCCGTTTCCTTTTCCGACAGTCATCGGACAGAGTGAGTACTCCGGGCTCGCCGTCGCGGCTCGAATCCGTTTCCATCCGCTGTTTAAGAGCGATTAACCCCGCCGATTTCGGTGCGCGAGCGTGTGCGAGATGTCGGAAAAGGCGTAGGTCGGAGAATCGGCGTGCGTTTAGAAGCGGGATGCTAATCGGAGCGCTAGCAAGGCGCGGAGATTGTGTGTAGCGAGACCGCGTGTGTGCGTGCGTGTTTCTATTTCTATGTCGATATTAAATATTTGTTCTCGTCTGTCAGATGGCGCCGCTGAAGAAAGGAGGTGAGAAGAAGAAGGGCCGCTCAGCCATTAACGAGGTGGTGACCCGGGAATACACCATCAACGTCCACAAGCGGATCCACGGCATGTGAGTGTGTGTGTGTGTGTGCGCGCGCCTCCAGGAGACACCGGTATCACCTCCGGTATCACGTCCTGAATCAACCATCCGATACCGATAGTTTACTTGTAATATTGTCACTCGGAGAATCTGGAGTCCACACTTTAGTACACTCGTAAACGCGCTCGCTCATAACTTTACACACCCCGTTCCCTGTCACTATTATAATGTACAACTCGCACTCTCTAACGTGTAAGCGTGTTACACACTTTAACCTACAACACGCACCGCTTCTCTCTCACACGCTATTTCTTGCACTGCAACCTACAAGAGTGTTTCTGTCTGTCACAGTCGGTGTCTCTCACACGCACACATTCTCACCGTTTCCCTCGCACACTCCAACCTACAGCAGTTTCTCACAGTTTCTCTCTCTCACTGTAACCTACAACACGCACTCTTTCACACACTTTCTCACCGTTTCCCTCGCACGCTCCGACCTACAACCGTTTCTCTCACATCACTGCAACCTACAACACCCTCTCTTGCACACATACACACTTTCTCACTTTTTCCTTCATACACTGCAACCTACAACACGCACCGCTTCTCTCTCACACACTATTTCTTGCACTGCAACCTACAAGAGTTTCTGTCTGTCCCAGTCGGTGTCTCTCACACACACACACACACACACACACTCTCACTTTCTACACTGCAACCTACAACAGTTCCTCACACTGTTTCTCTCTCACACTGTAACCTACAACATGCACTCTCTTTCACACACTTTCTCAGTTTCCCTCGCACACCCAACCTACAACAGTTTCTCTCATCACTGCAACCTACAACAGTTTCTCACACTGTCTCTCTCTCTCTCTCTCTCTCTCTCCCTCTCACATTGTCTCTTGCACTGTAACCTACAACACTCACTCTCTTTCACACACTTTCTCCCTGTCTCAAACACTCCAACCTAGAACAGTTCCTCACACTCACATCACTGCAACCTACAACACACACTCTCTTGCACACATACACACTTTCTCACTTTTTCCTTCATACACTGCAACCTACAACAGTTCCCTCTCTCTCTCGCACTGTAACCTACAACACGCACTCTCTTTCACACACTTTCTCACCGTTTCCCTCGCACACTCCGACCTACAACCGTTTCTCTCACATCACTGCAACCTACAACACCCTCTCTTGCACACATACACACTCTCTCACTGTTTCCTTCTTACACTGCAACCTACAACAGTTCCTCACAGTTTCTCTCACACTGCAACCTACAACATGCACTCTCTTTCACACACTCTCACCGTTTCCCTCGCACACCCAACCTACAACAGTTTCTCTCATCACTGCAACCTACAACACGCACTCTCTTTCACACACTTTCTCCCTGTTTCTCTCACACTCCAACCTGCAACAGTTTCTCACACTCACATCACTGCAACCTACAACACCCTCTCTTGCACACATACACACTTTCTCACTTTTTCCTTCATACACTGCAACCTACAACGCCTCTCTTGCACACACACTTTCTCACTGTTTCCTTCTTACACTGCAACCTACAAGAGTTTCTGTCTGTCCCAGTCGGTGTCTCTCTCTCTCACACACACACACACACACACACACACACACACTTTCTCACTTTCTACACTGCAACCTACAACAGTTCCTCACACTGTTTCTCTCTCTCACACTGTAACCTACAACATGCACTCTCTTTCACACACTTTCTCACAGTTTCTCTCACATCACTGCAACCTACAACAGTTTCTCACACTCTCTCATCACTGCAACCTACAACAGTTTCTAACACACTCTCTCTCTCTCTCCTCTCACATTGTCTCTCGCACTGTAACCTACAACACTCACTCTCTTTCACACGCTTTCTCCTGTTTCTCTCAAACACTCCAACCTACAACAGTTCCTCACACTCACATCACTGCAACCTACAACACACACTCTCTTGCACACATACACACTCTCACTGTTTCCTTCTTACACTGCAACCTACAACAGTTGCTCACACTCACATCACTGCAACCTACAACACGCACTCTTTTGCACACATACACTTTCTCACTTTTTCCTTCATGCACTGTAACCTACAACACTCTCTTTCACACACTCTCACTTTTCCTCCATACACTGCAACCTACAACACGCACTCTTGCACACATACACACTTTCTCACTTTTCCTCCATACACTGCAACCTACAACAGTTTCTCACACTCTCTCCCTCTCACATTGTCTCTTGCACGTAACCTACAACACTCACTCTCTTTTACACACTTTCTCCTGTTTCTCTCAAACACTCCAACCTACAACAGTTCCTCACACTCGCATCACTGCAACCTACAACACGCACTCTCTTGCACACGTACACACTTTCTCACTTTTTCCTTCATACACTGCAACCTACAACAGTTCCCTCTCTCTCTCGCACTGTAACCTACAACACGCACTCTCTTTCACACACTTTCTCACCGTTTCCCTCGCACGCTCCGACCTACAACCGTTTCTCTCACGTCACTGCAACCTACAACGCCTCTCTTGCACACATACACACTCTCTCACTGTTTCCTTCTTACACTGCAACCTACAACACGCACTCTCTTTCACACACTTTCTCACCGTTTCCCCTCGCACACTCCGACCTACAACACGCACTCTTTTGCACACGTGCACACGTTCTCACTTTTTCCTTCATACACTGCAACCTACAACAGTTTCTAACACACTCTCTCTCTCTCTCTCTCACATTGTCTCTCGCACCGTAACCTACAACACGCACTCTCTTTCACACACTTTCTCCCTGTTTCTCTCATACACTGCAACCTACAACAGTTGCTCACACTCTCACATCACTGCAACCTACAACACGCACTCTTGCACACACACACTTTCTCACTTTTCCTCCATACACTGCAACCTACAACACGCACTCTTTTGCACACATACACACTTTCTCACAGTTTCTCTCTCTCTCTCTCATCACTGCAACCTACAACAGTTTCTAACACACTCTTTCTCTCTCTCTCTCTCTCTCTCCCTCTCACATTGTCTCTTGCACTGTAACCTACAACACGCACTCTCTTTCACACACTTTCTCCCTGTTTCTCTCATACACTGCAACCTACAACAGTTGCTCACACTCTCACATCACTGCAACCTACAACACGCACTCTTTGCACACGTGCACACGTTCTCACTTTTTCCTTCATACACTGCAACCTACAACAGTTTCTCACACTCTCTCATCACTGCAACCTACAACAGTTTCTAACACACTCTCTCTCTCTCTCCCTCACATTGTCTCTCGCACCGTAACCTACAACACGCACTCTCTTTCACACATTCTCCCTGTTTCTCTCATACACTGCAACCTACAACAGTTGCTCACACTCTCACATCACTGCAACCTACAACACGCACTCTTTTGCACACGTGCACACGTTCTCACTTTTTCCTTCATACACTGCAACCTACAACAGTTCCCTCTCTCTCTCGCACTGTAACCTACAACACGCACTCTCTTTCACACACTTTCTCACCGTTTCCCTCGCACACTCCGACCTACAACCGTTTCTCTCACGTCACTGCAACCTACAACGCCTCTCTTGCACACATACACACTCTCTCACTGTTTCCTTCTTACACTGCAACCTACAACACGCACTCTTTCACACACTTTCTCACCGTTTCCCTCGCACACTCCGACCTACAACACGCACTCTTTTGCACACGTGCACACGTTCTCACTTTTTCCTTCATACACTGCAACCTACAACAGTTTCTAACACACTCTCTCTCTCTCTCTCCTCTCACATTGTCTCGCACGTAACCTACAACACGCACTCTCTTTCACACACTTTCTCCCTGTTTCTCTCATACACTGCAACCTACAACAGTTGCTCACACTCTCTCACATCACTGCAACCTACAACACGCACTCTTGCACACATACACACTTTCTCGCTTTTCCCTCATACACTGCAACCTACAACACGCACTCTTTTGCACACGTGCACACGTTCTCACTTTTTCCTTCATACACTGCAACCTACAACAGTTTCTCACACTCTCTCATCACTGCAACCTACAACAGTTTCTAACACACTCTTTCTCTCTCCTCTCTCTCTCTCTCCCTCTCACATTGTCTCTTGCACTGTAACCTACAACACGCACTCTCTTTCACACACTTTCTCCCTGTTTCTCTCATACACTGCAACCTACAACAGTTGCTCACACTCTCACATCACTGCAACCTACAACACGCACTCTTTTGCACACGTGCACACGTTCTCACTTTTTCCTTCATACACTGCAACCTACAACAGTTTCTCACACTCTCTCATCACTGCAACCTACAACAGTTTCTAACACACTCTCTCTCTCTCTCCTCTCACATTGTCTCTCGCACTGTAACCTACAACACTCTCTTTCACACATTCTCCTGTTTCTCTCATACACTGCAACCTACAACAGTTGCTCACACTCACATCACTGCAACCTACAACACACTCTCTTGCACACGTACACACTTTCTCACTTTTTCCTCCATACACTGCAACCTACAACAGTTTCTCACACTCTCTCTCACTGCAACCTACAACACGCACTCTTTCACACACTTTCTCACCGTTTCCCTCGCACACTCCGACCTACAACAGTTTCTCACACTCGCATCACTGCAACCTACAACACCCTCTCTTGCACACGTACACACTTTCTCACTTTTTCCTTTATACACTGCAACCTACAACAGTTTCTCACACTCTCTCACATCACTGCAACCTACAACACCCTCTCTTGCACACATACACACTTTCTCACTTTTTCCTTCATACACTGCAACCTACAACACGCACCGCTTCTCTTTCACACACTATTTCTTGCACTGCAACCTACGAGAGTGTTTCTGTCTGTCACAGTCGGTGTCTCTCTCACACACACACACACTTTCTCACTTTCTACACTGCAACCTACAACAGTTCCTCACACTGTTTCTCTCTCTCATCACTGCAACCTACAACAGTTTCTAACACTCTCTCTCTCTCTCTCTCTCTCTCTCTCATTGTCTCTTGCACTGTAACCTACAACACGCACTCTCTTTCACACACGTTCTCACTTTTTCCTTCATACACTGCAACCTACAACAGTTCCTCACACTCTCTCACATCACTGCAACCTACAACACGCACTCTCTTGCACACATACACACTTTCTCACCGTGTCCCCTTACGCACTGCGACGTAAAACGGTTCCTAATAGTAGTAATAATAATAATAATAATAAAAATAAAAAAAATAAATGTACAAAAAAAACTAATAGTGTTTCAGGCTCCTCGTGAGCACATGATGTGTGTATATATAGAGACTCATCTGTAATGTAGAAACCACATATATACACCTACAAACAAATCTATATACACCTATAATCATACACTAGTACATACCTATCTATATGTATCTATACATTCCTCATTTCACATGTTTAACAAGTACCAAGGATGTTTCATTCTGGTTCTTCTATCTATTGTCCTTTTGTCTCTTTAATTCACACAAAATCTGTTTAAAAACACTCTCAGCGGGAACATGGCACCGATCAATAATAATCGTGCATCGTGTTTTCCATATTTTATAGTTTACAGTACAAATCGCCATCCAAAAGAATTCCTTTTGTCGATCTTTTTCAAAAAAGCCGTACCTAACAGTTTTCTCGTTTATATGGATATTCGATCCGGTTTTCACGACTTTTTGCCATATCTCCTCGGATCGTGGACGGCGTATAAGGAGGCGATCGGCGGTTTCGTCGTTTTGGTTTTTACAAAACGGCTCCGTTTCGCAACGCGGCGTACCGCTAGCCCGCCCACGCTTATTGACCGCGCCGCATCGCGCGCATTTTCCGAGATCTTTTTGTATCGACGTTAGAAATGCGCCGTTCGCTTTCTGCCGTGTTGAGATATTTGTGTTTGTATAACCGCCCGTGTTCATGTTCAGTAATTTTTTTTTTTTATAGACGTTTTTGCCGGATGAGTTTATCCGGTCTATATTTAAACGTCGATATTTATATATTTGATCCCCATATGTTGGTTCATAGAATGGTATATTTTGTCTTCCTTTTCCCCTCTTTTCTTTTTTTTTTTTTTGCCAAGATTTCTTTTCCCCTATCCAATCTGCGTCCCTGTTTATTGCCCGTGTTAGATTTTTACAAAAAGCCATTAATGATTTACCGCCGAGCTCGATTGCATCAAGACCTCCTCGTTCCTTTGGTTTAAACAAAAGCGTCGTCGTCGTCACTCGTCTGTCATTTCCCCAGATAAATCTCGCGCTGGTCTTATTCGGCGTTGTGACGCATTTTTTGCCGGGTGGGAAGATTGTAGGAAAAAATAAGAGTTTAGGTAAAAGATATGTTTTAATCACTTGAAATGTAGTTGTATAATCGGATATTTTCCAAATTTCGGATTTAATTTCCTCTTCTTTTCTTTCCCGATCGGCGTCGACGCGCTTACCGTTTTTAATCGCGATTCCTAGCGATTTAATCTCTCGTTTTACTTTTATATTTATCGGCGGAGCAGGGCCGGTATCCGTCCGAACCGCCTCCGTCTCGTTTCGATTTAGTCAGGCGCCGGAGATCTCTTCGTGTCCTCTGACTATTTTATTTATCCTATCCGACTCGTTTCGGTCCTTTACAAAAACCGTCGCGTCGTCGGCGTAAGCTGTAATTTTATCTATCCGTCTCAAAATCCTCCGTCGACCGGCCGTTTACGTTTATTCGGACGCTAGATTTCTTATACGGAGTTTTAATCGTGTTAATACATCTTCCTGGAAACCCATAGCGTTCCATTGTTTTCCATAGGTATTCTCTCGATATGAAGTCGAATGCTTTTTTTTTTTTTTTTTTTTTTTTTTTTTTTTTAAAAAAAAGGTCTAAACCCACTAGAAAGAATCTTTTTATCCGGGGCGTTCGCAATCGGGTCTCTGACCGTACGCGAGTTATCCCGCGCGCGACGACCTTTTATCGCGCGGGTCTGTTCTTTGTCTATTGTTTTGTCTAAAGTGGAGTTCGTTCTGTTCGCTCATACCTTAGCAAGGATTTTGTAGTCTATATTCATAAGGCTAATTCGTCTCCGGTCGTCCGGTTCACGTCCGTCTCCTTTCTCGTAAATGAAAGTCGCGACACTTTTGCACGAGGAATCCGGAAAAGTTCCCCTCCGTGTCCCTTCGTCGTACGCGTCGGTCGGCGCGTCTGGCGTTTCCGTCGTACGCGTTTCGTAGAGCTCCGCGGGTATCCCGTCGGGTCCGGGACTTTTCCCGCGAGGACGGTCGATCCGAATCCTTCCGAACGTGACGGGATCCCAAGAAAGTGTTTGTTTCGTCCGTTCGGATGTACGTTTTTGACGTAGCGTTTAAAAGTTTCGTTTTCGAGTCGAACCCGGCGAATCCGTCGTCGCGGGGGAATTTTTCCCCAAAGGAGTCTTTCATTTCGCGCGTGTCCGTTACCGTTTTTAGGACATTCCCTTCTCTACTCGCGGTTGTTTCGTGCGACGGAATTTTGTCTTTTTCACTTGCAATCGCGTCGGTCGCCACGTATCGCGACGTCGTATCCGACGTTTACGATTTCGCGTAGTTTCCGAAAGATTTTTATTTTCCCGGCCCGATCCGGAACTTTCGCTTTCTCCCTAAAAAAAAAAAAAATACCCACTCCGTCGGCTCGATCTTTGCCTACGGACGTAACCGTACTATCGTTTCTCCGTACGTCTTTAACGCTGTCGACATCCGGCTGACCGGTCGGTCTCGGTTCTTGCGCGCAAATCGCGTCGCGCTCTTTTCTCCCGAGAGAGGTCGTTCGACTCGCTCCGTTCTTCGTCGATCGCGTCCCTCTCGCGTCGACCGAGACGATATTTAGCGACGCGATAAAAATAAAAATAAAGAACGCGATCGTCTCTTTGTTTCTTTTTTTCCGACCGTCCGTAGACGGCGGCGACGTCCTTTTTCGCCTTTTCGGGTCGGCGACGACCGTCGTCTCGACATCGTCCGCGTCTGTAGCCAAAACGTCGTACCCGCGGTCGCGTTCGAAATCGTTCGACCCCCGACGCCGTCGACGGTTTTAGGGAACGGAGCGTACGTTCGCAATCGTATTCGGAAGGAAATCCTCCAAGGACTTCTTGAAGAACCGCACGCGACCGAAACGACGTCGGTTAGTTTCGCGACGCGGTAGCGAACGTTTCTTTTGCGAATCCTCGGCCGACGCGACGGTTCGACCCCCGAGCGACGTTCGATCTCGGTACTCGGTACGACGGCTTTCGAACGCGAAGCGTAGCTCGACGCGAGCGTCTCCGGCCGCTCGTCGTGGGCGAAAGCCTCCGGTCCGGCCGTCCTCTCGATTCCGTTCCTCCGCCGTTTCCCGCGTCCGTCCGTCCGGGGCGTCGTCCGGGTCGTTTTCCCTCCGCGGGTAGCGAGTCGGTCTACTCGGTCGTACGGTCCCGCGGAGACGGCTTCGGGGATTCGCGTCGGCTCTCCCCCTCGACGTTTCCCGACTTTGACCTTGCGCTTTCGCGCACCGCGCCGGTCGGATCGTTTCGCGGAATCGGCCGAGGTAAATCCCCACGTCTTTGTCCGCTATCCCCGCGGTCCGGAATTTCACGACCGAACGCTCGATATCGTGTGCGGCTGACGTGACCGGTTCCCGGTTTTTCCGGAAACCGTTCTAGCGTTCGTCCGCGGAAAAAGCAAAGTTCACGTTCGTTAGGTAGACTTATAAATGAATAAATATCTACAGCTTGAGAGGTAATGGTTCTTATGCTCGTTAGAGATCGGAGGAGGGGGGGAGAGAGAGAGAGAGATAGATAATAGCTTCTGCAAGAAAAGCGATAGACCCGATCGAAAACCGGGTTCAGATGTCGGTTTTGCCACCCTTTCCTCTTCCAGACACGGCGCCGCTCTCGCAAAGTCGAGCCGCTCTCTCCCCGTTTCTCTCGCGCACTCCGACCTACAACAGTTCCTCACACTCTCGCGTCGCTGCAACCTACAACACGCATTCTTGCACACGTACACACTTTCTCACCGTTTCCCTCGCACGCTCCAACCTACAACCCCCTCTCACTGTTTCCTTCTTACACTGCGACCTACAACAGTTCCTCACAGTTTCTCTCTCACACTGCAACCTACAACACGCACTCTTGCGCACATACACACTTTCTCGCTTTTTCCCTCATACGCCGCAACCTACAACACGCACCGCTTCTCTCTCGCACGCTATTTCTCGCGCCGCAACCTACGAGAGCGTTTCTGTCCGTCACAGTCGGTGTCTCGCTCGCACGCGCACGCACTCTCACTTTCTACACCGCAACCTACAACAGTTTCTAACACTCTCTCTCCCTCTCGCATCGTCTCTCGCACCGTAACCTACAACACGCACTCTCTTTCACACGTACACACTTTCTCGCTTTTTCCTTCATACACTGCAACCTACAACAGTTCCCCTCTCTCTCTCACACTGTAACCTACAACACGCACTCTCTTTCACACACTTTCTCCCTGTTTCTCTCATACACTGCAACCTACAACAGTTGCTCACACTCTCACATCACTGCAACCTACAACACGCACTCTTTGCACACGTGCACACGTTCTCACTTTTTCCTTCATACACTGCAACCTACAACAGTTTCTCACACTCTCACATCACTGCAACCTACAACACGCACTCTTGCACACATACACACTTTCCGCTTTTTCCCTCATACACTGCAACCTACAACAGTTTCTCACACTCTCTCCCTCTCACATTGTCTCTTGCACGTAACCTACAACACTCACTCTCTTTACACACTTTCTCCCTGTTTCTCTCAAACACTCCAACCTACAACAGTTCCTCACACTCGCATCACTGCAACCTACAACACGACTCTCTTGCACACGTACACACTTTCTCACTTTTTCCTTCATACACTGCAACCTACAACAGTTCCTCTCTCTCTCACTGTAACCTACAACACGCACTCTTTCACACACTTTCTCCCTGTTTCTCATACACTGCAACCTACAACAGTTGCTCACACTCTCACATCACTGCAACCTACAACACGCACTCTTTGCACACGTGCACACGCTCACTTTTTCCTTCATACACTGCAACCTACAACAGTTTCTCACACTCTCTCACATCACTGCAACCTACAACACGCACTCTTGCACACATACACACTTTCCGCTTTTTCCCTCATACACTGCAACCTACAACAGTTTCTCACACTCTCCCTCTCACATTGTCTCTTGCACGTAACCTACAACACTCACTCTCTTTACACACTTTCTCCCTGTTTCTCTCAAACACTCCAACCTACAACAGTTCCTCACACTCGCATCACTGCAACCTACAACACGACTCTCTTGCACACGCACACACTTTCTCACTTTTTCCTTCATACACTGCAACCTACAACAGTTCCTCTCTCTCTCACTGTAACCTACAACACGCACTCTCTTTCACACACTTTCTCACCGTTTCCCTCGCACACTCCGACCTACAACACGCACTCTTTTGCACACGTGCTGCGTTCTCACTTTTTCCTTCATACACTGCAACCTACAACAGTTTCTAACACACTCTCTCTCTCTCTCTCCTCTCACATTGTCTCTTGCACGTAACCTACAACCGCACTCTCTTTCACACACTTTCTCCCTGTTTCTCTCATACACTGCAACCTACAACAGTTGCTCACACTCTCACATCACTGCAACCTACAACACGCACTCTTGCACACATACACACTTTCTCGCTTTTCCCTCATACGCCGCAACCTACAACACGCACGCTTCTCTCTCGCCGCTATTTCTCGCGCGCAACCTACGAGGCGTTTCTGTCCGTCTGATCGGTGTCTCGCTCGCCGCACGCACTCTCACTTTCTACACCGCAACCTACAACAGTTTCTAACACTCTCTCTCCCTCTCGCATCGCCTCTCGCACCGTAACCTACAACACGCACTCTCTTTCACACGTACACACTTTCTCGCTTTTCCTTCATACACTGCAACCTACAACAGTTCCTCTCTCTCTCACACTGCAACCTACAACACGCACTCTCTTTCACACACTTTCTCACCGTTTCCCTCGCACGCTCCGACCTACAACCGTTTCTCTCACGTCACTGCAACCTACAACGCCTCTCTTGCACACGTACACACTCTCTCACTGTTTCCTTCTTACACTGCAACCTACAACAGTTCCTCAGTTTCTCTCTCTCACACTGCAACCTACAACACGCACTCTCTTTCACACACTTTCTCACCGTTTCCCTCGCACGCTCCGACCTACAACCGTTTCTCTCACGTCACTGCAACCTACAACGCCCTCTCTTGCACACGCATACACACTCTCTCACTGTTTCCTTCTTACACTGCAACCTACAACAGTTCCTCAGTTTCTCTCTCACACTGCAACCTACAACACGCACTCTCTTTCACACACTTTCTCACCGTTTCCCCTCGCACACTCCGACCTACAACAGTTTCTCTCATCACTGCAACCTACAACACGCACTCTTTTGCACACACGTGCACGTTCTCACTTTTTCCTTCATACACTGCAACCTACAACAGTTTCTAACACTCTCTCTCTCTCTCACATTGTCTCTTGCACCGTAACCTACAACACGCACTCTCTTTCACACACTTTCTCCCTGTTTCTCTCATACACTGCAACCTACAACAGTTGCTCACACTCTCACGTCACTGCAACCTACAACACGCACTCTTTTGCACACACGTGCACACGTTCTCACTTTTTCCTTCATACACTGCAACCTACAACAGTTTCTCACACTCTCTCACATCACTGCAACCTACAACCGCACTCTCTTTCACACGTACACACTTTCTCACTTTTTCCTTCATACACTGCAACCTACAACAGTTCCCTCTCTCTCTCACACTGCAACCTACAACACGCACTCTCTTTCACACACTTTCTCACGTTTCCCTCGCACGCTCCGACCTACAACCGTTTCTCTCACGTCACTGCAACCTACAACGCCTCTCTTGCACACACACTCTCACTGTTTCCTTCTTACACTGCAACCTACAACAGTTCCTCAGTTCTCTCTCTCACACACTTTCTCACGTTTCCCTCGCACACTCCGACCTACAACAGTTTCTCTCATCACTGCAACCTACAACCGCACTCTTTTGCACACGTGCACGTTCTCACTTTTTCCTTCATACACTGCAACCTACAACAGTTTCTCACACTCTCTCTCATCACTGCAACCTACAACAGTTTCTAACACACTCTCTCTCTCCTCTCACATTGTCTCTTGCACTGTAACCTACAACACGCACTCTCTTTCACACACTTTCTCCCTGTTTCTCTCATACACTGCAACCTACAACAGTTGCTCACACTCTCACATCACTGCAACCTACAACACGCACTCTTTTGCACACGTGCACACGTTCTCACTTTTTCCTTCATACACTGCAACCTACAACAGTTTCTCACACTCTCTCACATCACTGCAACCTACAACACGCACTCTTGCACACATACACACTTTCCGCTTTTCCCTCATACACTGCAACCTACAACAGTTTCTCACACTCTCTCCCTCTCACATTGTCTCTTGCACCGTAACCTACAACACTCACTCTCTTTACACACTTTCTCCCTGTTTCTCTCAAACACTCCAACCTACAACAGTTCCTCACACTCGCATCACTGCAACCTACAACACGCACTCTCTTGCACACGTACACACTTTCTCACTTTTTCCTTCATACACTCCAACCTACAACACGCACTCTTTTGCACGTGCACACGTTCTCACTTTTTCCTTCATACACTGCAACCTACAACAGTTTCTAACACACTCTCTCTCTCTCTCTCTCCCTCTCACATTGTCTCTCGCACGTAACCTACAACACGCACTCTCTTTCACACACTTTCTCCCTGTTTCTCATACACTGCAACCTACAACAGTTGCTCACTCTCTCACATCACTGCAACCTACAACACGCACTCTTGCACACATACACACTTTCTCGCTTTTTCCCTCATACACGCAACCTACAACACGCACCGCTTCTCTCTCACACACTTTCTCGTGCCGCAACCTACAAGAGCGTTTCTGTCCGTCACAGTCGGTGTCTCGCTCGCCGCACGCACTCTCACTTTCTACACCGCAACCTACAACAGTTTCTAACACTCTCTCTCCCTCTCACATTGTCTCTTGCACTGTAACCTACAACACGCACCGCTTCTCTCTCACACCCTTTCTCACCGTTTCCCTCACACAGGAACACCTGCGACAGTTCCTCTCTCTCACATTGTTTGTCTCTGACACTGTAAGCTACCACACACAATCTTACACATACGCACTTTGTCACCGTATTTCTCACACTGCCCCACGCACCGCTTCTCTCTCTCTCACACCGCGACCCACAAGTGTCTCGCTCACACAGACTCTGCGATCTACAACAGTCACTCACGTCGCGACCTTTAAGAAACGGTTCCTTTCTCTCCAACACCGTTTCTCACGGGCTCACACACTAACGGCTCCTTTTTTTGTTTCCAACGATCGAGTTCCCACGTTAACGTTCTAAAGCGCGTCCGTTGCAGATCCTTCAAGAAGCGAGCCCCACGAGCCATCAAGGAGATCCGCAAGTTCGCCGCGAAGGAGATGGGCACGCCCGACGTCCGCATCGACACCCGTCTGAACAAGGCGGTGTGGGCCAAGGGAGTCAGGTAAGGCGCGAACACGAGCACGCCTCGCGGCCGCTCGCCCCTCCGTCTGACTCCGCCTTTTCCGCCTGCAGGAACGTCCCTTACCGCATGCGGGTGCGCCTGTCGAGGAAACGCAACGAGGACGAAGACTCCCCCAACAAGCTGTACACCCTCGTCACGTACGTTCCGGTCACCACGTACAAAGGTGAGCAGGACGGGTAGGAACGAAGCGCACCGGCGCAGGTTTCCTTTTCGGTATTTTTATTTTTTTTGCGTCGGACCCGGGCGAGTGAGTGCAAGTGAGTGAGTGAGTGGTGAGTGAGTGAGTGGGTGAGTGGGTGAGTGAGGTGGGTGAGTGAGTGAGGTGGTGAGTGAGTGAGTGGGTGAGTGAGTGAGTGAGTGGTGAGTGAGGTGAGTGGTGGGTGAGTGAGTGGGTGAGTGGTGGTGGTGAGTGGGTGAGTGGTGGGTGGTGAGTGAGTGGGTGGTGGTGAGTGAGTGAGTGAGTGAGTGAGTGAGTGAGTGGGTGAGTGGTGGTGAGTGGGTGAGTGAGTGGGTGAGTGGTGAGTGAGTGGTGGTGGGTGAGTGGTGGTGAGTGAGTGGTGGGTGAGTGGTGGTGGGTGAGTGAGTGGTGGGTGAGTGAGTGAGTGGGTGGTGAGTGAGTGAGTGAGTGGTGAGTGGGTGAGTGAGTGAGTGGTGGTGGGTGAGTGAGTGGTGGTGGTGGTGAGTGGTGGTGGTGAGTGGGTGGTGGTGGTGGTGAGTGGGTGAGTGGTGGGTGAGTGAGTGGGTGAGTGGTGAGTGAGTGAGTGGGTGGTGGTGGTGGGTGAGTGGTGAGTGAGTGGTGAGTGAGTGGTGGTGAGTGAGTGAGTGGTGGTGGTGGTGAGTGAGTGAGTGAGTGGTGGTGGTGGTGGTGAGTGAGTGGTGAGTGAGTGGTGAGTGGTGAGTGAGTGGGTGGTGGTGAGTGGGTGAGTGAGTGAGTGAGTGAGTGGGTGGTGAGTGAGTGAGTGGAGTGAGTGAGTGAGTGAGTGGTGAGTGAGTGAGTGAGTGAGTGGTGGTGAGTGAGTGGTGAGTGGTGAGGTGAGTGAGTGAGTGAAGTGAGTGAGTGAGTGAGTGAGTGAAGTGAGTGAGTGAGTGAGTGAGTGAGTGAAGTGAGTGAGTGAGTGAGTGAGTGAGTGAGGTGAGTGAGTGAGTGAGTGAGTGAGTGAGTGAGTGCAAGGCAAGCAAGCAAGTAAGTAAGTAGACTGAACCATGATGCCTTGTTGTTCTTCTTCCACTTATGAGCTGTCTGACTGTCTTCTTCTGTACACTTGTAGGCCTGCAGACCGTCAATGTGGATGAGAACTGAGGGACGGAGGATGAGGAAGGTGGAGTGTGAGTGAGTGGGTGGTGATGGAACCTCATGATGATGATGAAGACAAATAAAGGGTGTGAAGTGGTCAACTTGACTGTGTGTGTGTGGGTTTCTTGACATTGTCCCTTATGGCTGAGACAGGTGTCTGCTACTCCCTGTCCTGCTAGTGGCACCGTTTGGAGTTAGTGTGGTTATTTACATTCCTCCCCTCCCAGTAGATCTGCACATTGTCCCTTATAAGGAGACATGTACCAGCTACCCTCTAGAGTCATTCTTGTTACCCCCCCCCACCCCTCTCCCAGTAGATCTGCCCCATGTCCCTTATGAGTGAGACATCCACTCCCTCTCCTTGTTACTTAAACCCCCCTTCCTCCCAGTAGATCTGCACATTGTCCCTTATGAGTGAGACATGTACCAGCTACCCTCTAGACTCAGTCTTGTTACCCCCCTCCCCTCTCCCAGTAGATCTGCACATTGTCCCTTATGAGTGAGACATCCACTCCCTCTCCTTGTTACTTAAACCCCCCTCCCAGTAGATGTGCACATTGTCCCTTATGAGTGAGACATCCACTCCTCTCCTTGTTACTTAAACCCCCCTCCCAGTAGATCTGCCCCTTGTCCCTTATGAGTGAGACATGTACCGCTTATGGAGTCAATAACACACACAAACAGGGGGTTAAAGGGTCACGGACAAGAAGGGGACACAAATGAGGTGCGGCCAAGAAAAGCACGATACACAACAAAGCACACTACATTACATTCACATGGGATTGCAGAAAGAGTCGAATTAGAAACACGTCATCGGCCGTCGCGACGATCGAGACCGCCGAGATTTGGCTGCCAGTCCGAGCTGCCGTGACGGTCGGATCCCGTGACGGTCTTCTCGCGTGCCGCTCCTCGGCGACTCGCGCGGAAGGAGAAAACCAAAGGGATTGTCGAAACATGGGTGAGTAGCTATTCGGGTGAAGGTGGTGGTAGATCTGGCCCGAACTTCGCACATGCTTGGCCTTCTTCCTCTACTCTTTAATACGTAGCCGGCGGCTAAAAACGCTACTGGCCACCTGCGTGTTGCCGCTCTTAGGGAATACGTCCGTGCCGTTTGGGCAAACACGTGTACACCGCGCCGGAAAAGCAGAGAGAGAGAGAGAGAGAGAGAGAAAGATTGCATTGCAGACAGATTCGGTCTCCGAATCCGGGGCCAGCCGCGACTTGATCCCAAATTTGTCTGGCTTGGTTGCGATATACTGCGTGAATGGACAACGATCCTCGGTAGGGAACGGCTGTTCGTCTATTTCTGGGGTGGGCCACGGAGTTGGACGAGGGGCCACACCGACGATAACTTGAACGTCATTCTGCTCAACTTTCTTCCGTTGGAAAATGCACTAAATTATATATTTGGAATAGCCGGTACTGATCGGCGGGAGAATAAAACGATTCTGTCAAGATTTGTGACGTTGGGGCGTATGGGTCAAATCGGAACAAAAAAAAAGAAGGAGCGTTAACCTAAACTCACTGAAATGAAGGAATTGCAATTCGAAGAATAAAGTCAATTTACAAAAGTGGTTTGTTTAGATTAATATATTATTATTAGTACTCATGTCTTACCAGTCATAGTATTGACTGAGAGACAGCGGTCAATTATTAGTAGCAACGGTCTGTTACACGAAATGATTGCCCGCCGAACGTTTGGAAGCCCGTTGCGGTGACTGGAACGTAGGATGACGTTAGAATAAGGATTCTCTACGGGGAATGTTTGAAAGACGACCGCGTGATCTAAGGCGACGGATTCCATTTTTGGGTGGGTTATGCCTTTTTCCTCGGCACATCGCTGGATTGACTTCGTTTCCGTTCTTCTCGTATCGGGACGTTTGGATTTCAGGCGATGAATTAAACCCCACGTGGAGAAACTCGTCACGGACACATCCTCTCTGGAAATTGCGGCGTTGCACCCTTTGCAAATCGCTATCCGTGGGTCTTTGGCCGAGATGTCGAAACGAGTCCGCGCCGCGGACTCGGCGGCTTTTATCCGGCGAACCGCGCCTGCTGCGCTTTTTTGTTGATCGATCGACGCTCACGTGTTCTCCTGAAGTGAAACTCTCGGCACGGTTCTCGGTGAAGCGGGTCCAGAGGGAGGAGATTGCAGCAAATTTGGTTTCGCCCGTTCTACCTGCGTCTCCTTGGCGTCGAATCGAAGGTGTCGTCTGAAGATAAACAAATAGAGAAGGGTACATTTACATCAATTCCCGATATACGGGCTTCCGATGTCACGCCGATGATACTCGGCTACATGTCTCGTCTGAACCAGGCGATACAGCGCCATTGACCCGGACGACTGAGTGTGTTAAGGAACTGAGAGATTGGATGACCCAGAACTTTCTACTTTTAAATTCTGACAAGACCGAGATTTTGCTCATCGGCCCAAAAACCGGTATACGGACGCTCCAGCATCTCCACCTGCATTTAGACGGACGTTCTGACCGCTAGTTCGACGGTAAAAGACCTGGGTGTTATTTGAGACAGCGACTT
This sequence comes from Silurus meridionalis, assembly GCF_014805685.1. Lineage (NCBI taxonomy): Eukaryota > Metazoa > Chordata > Actinopteri > Siluriformes > Siluridae > Silurus > Silurus meridionalis. The sequence continues at coordinate 31,301,859 of NC_060886.1, read as the reverse complement.
GTCTTTCAAACGTCTTTCGCCTTAGAAAGATTTCCGAGTTAAGAAACACGTGACCTACGTCCGATGCGGAGAAGCTCGTCCGTGCCTTCGCGACCTCCGGACTAGACTACTGTCGTGCGCCGCTGGGATGTCCTGCGTCGTTAACCGACGAGCTTCGGTCAGTCCGGAACGCGGCAGCCAGGGTTCTGACAAGGCGAGAAAATATGAGCGCATGACCCCGATCTTATCGTCCCTTATCGTTGGCGTCCTGTTAAGTTTCGAATAGACTACAAACTATTACTCCTCACTTATGAAGCACTAAATGGTCGGGCTCCCGCGTATCTCTCCAGTCTTTGAACACGCTACAATCCGCCACGCTCCCCGAGATCTCGACGCTCTGGGCTTCTAGTGGTTCCGACGATAGCAAAGTCCACTAAAGGTGGTAGAGCATTTTCACATTGAGCTCCTAAACTCTGGAATAGTCTTCCTGACGGTGTTCGGGGCTCAGATACGCTCTCCCGGTTTAAGTGTAGATTCAAAACCATCGTAACCTTGTGCTCCAGAACGTCTGAGCACATGCACGTGATCGACTTGTGCTGTCGATATCGTGAACAGCGGCTACGCTAATTTCTCTCCCCGTCCCGAGACACCCTGAGGTTCGGCCAGCTCCGGTCACCTCCCACCTCGTGACGATTACGGACCTTCGAAGAAGTAGACGCCGAACCGTCTGGAGACGAACCGTCTGGCGCCGTTTGGATCCCGCTACGTGTGTGGCGTTTTGACGTTGGACCTCCTGGAGTGCTTAAAGGCTCTGGCACGGAGAAGCCGATGCTGGATCTGTGGTGATCACAAATGCTGAGCTCGTAAAACTCGGAGCTACTGACCGTCAAGACTGTATAAGACTGCAGAAAGAACATCACTTATAAGCTTAGACTCCAGTAATCATGCTAGTTCTCACCGTCCAGTGTTCTTTATTGTTGAAGGATGTATGATCAAACTCTTCATGTCACCCACATGAGGATAGGTTCCCTTTTTGAGTCTGGTTCCTCTCAAGGTTTCTTCCTCATGACATCTAAGGGAGTTTTTCCTTGCCACAGTCGCACCGGCTCGCTCATCAGGGACAAATGCACACCGTTCGCCATCACTGTCGATTTGGGTAAAGCTGCTTGGAGACAATGTCTGTTGTGAAAAGCGCTATACAAAGAAACTTGAAACTTGAACCGCACTCTAAATGGGGTCATATCAATATCATCAATATCATAAATATAAACCTCGGCGGACTCCTTGGGTCCGGCTCGCGCGGCGAAGCGCGAGTCGTTTGTCTTTTGCCGTCTGGCTCGGACCACGGTGCATCTTCCGTGGAGCCACGTCGGGTTCTTGTTCCGTCTCCTTTTCGGATTCTTTTGAGGAGGTATCGGTGGCCTGCTGGACAAATGAAATCGCTCCTCCATCAGAGTCGGCTTCGTGCGTTTCCTGAAGCCGGGCCGAAGCCTGTTGCGCGGAGACGTTCTTCCTGCGCGGCAGTGAAACGGAGGCCGTCCCGATGTGCGTTCTCGAAAATGCGAAGGAGAAAGGATTCTCCCGCCTGGCTCGCTCTGCTTTTATGCACAGCACTGGGCTGTAGTCAGGCAATGCCACTCCCTTACGTACACAGTCACAATGGACACAATCACGACCGATTGTTCGGAAGGTTTCCTATCCGGCTCGAAGGACAAAATGTTAGGATTTTCCCTATCGGGTGTGCGCCGATCAGGGGATTGTACTCGCCCCCAGCGTGTCGGTCAAAACGCGGTACAGGATTCGGAACGCTCAACTTTACCGGGTATAGAACTGATCGTACACGAGGCGATTCTTGCCGTCTCGGCCGCTGTTCACTAGGTTGCGCGATGCGGGATGCATGCCGAAGGCCGCTGCCGAGTGACCGCTGCTGAATGGTCAGTGCTGAGTGAAAGGTTGCACAATGTCGAAGGGCTACTGGTAGTTCAAACTGTAGTTCACCATCTCCCTCGGAGTCGAACGAGTTCAGGAGACCCACGAGAGCTTGAATTTGGAGGGAGAACAGATCAAAACTGGCTGTATCTCCAGGCTACTCTAGAGGCAGACACACAGTTTACCAAGCAATGACAAGCTGCCTAGGACATGACAGCAGATTTAGCAACTCTGTAAAGATTAGGCGGCCATTGTGGAGGAACTCGGACAACTAAGGGTCCTTTACAAGGATATGCAGAATTTAACAGTAAAGCTGAACCAACTCTGCTAGTTCAAGCTCGAAATTCAAGCCCTCGTGGGTCTCCTGAACTCACTAGGCTCCCCCGGTCTCAGTAAACAAATGCAAATGTGCCAGGCCTCACGGCTGTTGGGTGGTTTGCACAACAAAAGCAGGGGAAGAATCGAGCTGAAGAACGGTGAAAATCTCCGCAGGGGTGAATCACACCTCAGAGCTTGCACCGGAAAATCCAAAGTCAGTAATTAGGAGTGCTTGTACAAGCACTACTTTTTACAATGCTGTGGCCCACGAGAAACCATTAGGACAGATTTTCGGCGCTTCGCTGCTCCCGCGTTTTTCGTCCCAGCACCACGGGCGATACCTCAAAACGTGCGGGCGGTTTGCGAGACGGTGGTTTTAAACGTCGAATCATTCGCCCGCCTTTCGATCACGGGACCAAACGCATCGGTTAATTCTTCTTCTTCTTCTTCTTCTTCTTTTCTTTATAATTAGTAGTGCTTCTAAAAGCACTACTCTTACAATGCTGTTTCCCATAGGAAAATGTTTTTGGCTCACTGCTCCCGCATTTTTTGTCCCAGCACCACGGGTGATACCTCAAAACGCGCGGCCTGTTTGCGTGACGTGTGGTTTTAAACGTCGAATCATTCGCCCGTCCGTTTTCGATCACGGGACCAAACGTGCATCGGTTTATTATTATTATTATTATTATTATTATTATTATTATTATTATTATACTTAGTAGTGCTTGAAAAGCACTACTCTTACAATGCTGTGGCCCATTAGAAACCATTGGGAAAGATTTTCGCGCATCACTGCTCCCGCATTTTTGTCCCAGCAGCACGGGTGATACCTCAAAACGTGCGGCCTGTTTGCGAGACGTGTGGTTTTAAACGTCAAGCATTCGCCTCCGGTTTTTGATCACATGACCAAAACGTGGGTTTTTGTCGGTTTATTATTAGTAGTGCTTGTAAAAGCACTACTCTTACAATGCTGTGGCCCATCAGAAACCATTAGGAAAGATTTTGGCGCCGCTGCTCCGCGTTTTTGTCCCAGCACCACGGGCGATACCTTAAAACGCGCGGGCGGTTTGCGAGACGGTGGTTTTAAACGTCGAATCATTCGCCCGTCCGTTTCGATCACGTGACAAAACGTGGTTTTCGGTTTATTATTAGTAGTGCTTGCAAAGCACTACTCTTACAATGCTGCAGCCCATAAGAAAGCATTAGGAAGATTTTCGGCGCCGCTGCTCCGCGTTTTTGTCCCAGCACCACGGGCGATACCTTAAAAGCGTGCGGGCGGTTTGCGACGTGTGGTTTCAAACGTCGAATCATTCGCCCGCCTTTCGATCACGGGACCAAAAGCGTGCGTCGGTTTATTAGTAGTAGTAGTAGTGCTTGTAAAAGCACTACTCTTACAATGCTGTTTCCCATAGGAAAAGTTTTTGGCTCACTACTCCGCATTTTTACAATGCTGTGGCCCATTAAGAACCATTAGGACAGATTTTCGGCGCTTCACTGCTCCCGCATTTTTTGTCCCAGCACCACGGGTGATACCTCAAAACGTGCGGCCTGTTTGCGTGACGGTGGTTTCAAACGTCGAATCATTCGCCCGCCTTTCGATCACGGGACCAAAACGTGCATCGGTTAATTCTTCTTCTTCTTCTTTTTCTTTATAATTAGTAGTGCTTGCAAAGCACTACTCTTCAATGCTGTTTCCCATAGGAAAATGTTTTTGGCTCACTACTCCCGCATTTTTTACAATGCTGTTTCCCATAGGAAAAAGTTTTTGGCTCACTACTCCCGCATTTTTTGCCCGAGCACCACGGTTCATACCTCAAAACGTGAGGGCGCTTCGTCTGAGGTGTCCTGTCAATTTTCTAAAGGCTCGGCCCAGCCGTTTCCGAATTACGGGCAAAACGGTTTATTATTATTAGTGCTTGTAAAAGCACTACTCTTACAATGCTGTGGCCCATTAGAAAGCATTAGGAAGATTTTCGGCGCTTCACTGCTCCCGCATTTCTTGTCCCAGCACCACGGGCGATACCTCAAAACGTGCGGCCCGTTTGTGTGAAGTGTGGTTTTAAACGCCGAATCATTCGCCCGTCCGTTTCGATCACGTGACAAAACGTGGTTTTCGGTTTATTATTATTATTATTATTATTATTATTATTATTATTATTATACTTAGTAGTGCTTGTAAAAGCACTACTCTACAATGCTGTGGCCCATTAGAAACCATTGGGAAAGATTTTGGCGCATCACTGCTCCCGCATTTTTGTCCCAGCAGCACGGGTGATACCTCAAAACGTGCGGCCTGTTTGCGTGGCGTGTGGTTTTAAACGTCGAAGCATTCGCCCGCCTTTTCGATCACGGGACCAAAACGCGTCGGTTTATTATTATTATTATTATTATTATTATTATACTTAGTAGTGCTTGCAAAGCACTACTCTTACAATGCTGTTTCCCATAGGAAAATGTTTTGGCTCACTACTCCGCATTTTTACAATGCTGTTTCCCATAGGAAAATGTTTTGGCTCACTACTCCCGCATTTTTGTCCCAGCACCACGGTTCATACCTCAAAACGTGAGGGCGCTTCGTGTGAGGTGTCCTGTCAATTTTCTAAAGGCTCGGCCCAGCCGTTTCCGAATTACGGGGCAAAAACGGTTTATTATTATTAGTAGTGCTTGTAAAAGCACTACTCTTACAATGCTGTGGCCCATTAGAAAGCATTAGGGAAGATTTTCGGCGCTTCGCTGCTCCCGCGTTTCTTGTCCCAGCACCACGGGCGATACCTCAAAACGTGCGGCCCGTTTGTGTGAAGTGTGGTTTTAAACGCCGAATCATTCGCCCGTCCGTTTCGATCACGTGACAAAACGTGGTTTTCGGTTTATTATTATTATTATTATTATTATTATTATTATTATTATTATACTTAGTAGTGCTTGTAAAAGCACTACTCTTACAATGCTGTGGCCCATTAGAAACCATTGGGAAAGATTTTCGGCGCATCACTGCTCCCGCATTTTTTGTCCCAGCAGCACGGGTGATACCTCAAAACGTGCGGCCTGTTTGCGAGACGTGTGGTTTTAAACGTCGAAGCATTCGCCCTCCCGGTTTTTGATCACATGACCAAAACGTGGGTTTTTGTCGGTTTATTATTAGTAGTGCTTGTAAAAGCACTACTCTTACAATGCTGTGGCCCATCAGAAACCATTAGGAAAGATTTTGGCGCCGCTGCTCCCGCGTTTTTTGTCCCAGCACCACGGGCGATACCTTAAAACGTGCGGGCGGTTTGCGAGACGTGTGGTTTTAAACGTCGAAGCGTTCGCCCCGCCCCTTTTCGATCACGGGACCAAAACGTGCGTCGGTTTATTATTAGTAGTGCTTGAAAAGCACTACTCTTACAATGCTGTGGCCCATTAGAAACCATTGGGAAAGATTTTCGGTGCATCGCTGCTCCCGCATTTTTTGTCCCAGCACCACGGGTGATACCTCAAAACGTGAGGGCGCTTCGTGTGAGGTGTCCTGTCAATTTTCTAAAGGCTCGGCCCAGCCGTTTCCGAATTACGGGGCAAAAACGGTTTATTATTATTAGTAGTGCTTGTAAAAGCACTACTCTTACAATGCTGTGGCTGACTAGCGAAATTTCGGCGCTTCACTGTTCTTGCATTTTTTGTCCCAGCACCACGGGCGATACCTTAAAACGTGCGGCCTGTTTGCGTGACCTGTGGTTTCAAACGTCGAATCATTCGCCCCGTCCGTTTTCGATCACGTGACGAAAACGTGGTTTTTCGGTTTATTAGTAGTAGTAGTGCTTGTAAAAGCACTACTCTTACAATGCTGCTTCCTATAGGGAAAAATTCGGCGCTTCACTGCTCCCGCATTTCTTGTCCCAGCACCACGGGTGACACCTCAAAACGTGCAGCCTGTCCGTCTGAAGTGTTTGTGTAAATTTCAAAGCATTCGCCCCGCCCCATTTCAATCACGGGACCAAAACGTGCGTTTTTCGTCGGTTTATTATTAGTAGTGCTTGTAAAAGCACTACTCTTACAATGCTGTGGCCCATCAGAAACCATTAGGAAAGATTTTCGGCGCTTCGCTGCTCCCGCGTTTTTTGTCCCAGCACCACGGGCGATACCTTAAAACGTGCGGGCGGTTTGCGAGACGTGTGGTTTTAAACGTCGAATCGTTCGCCCCGTCTGTTTTCGATCACGTGACGAAAACGCGGTTTTTCGCTTTATTATTAGTAGTGCTTGTAAAAGCACGACTCTTACAATGCTGCTTCCTATAGGGAAAAATTCGGCACTTCGCTGCTCCCGCGTTTCTTGTCCCAGCACCACGGGCGATACCTTAAAACGTGCGGGCGGTTTGCGAGGCGTGTGGTTTTAAACGTCGAATCGTTCGCCCGCCCTTTTCGATCACGGGACCAAAACGTCGTCGGTTTATTAGTAGTAGTAGTAGTAGTAGTAGTGCTTGTAAAAGCACTACTCTTACAATGCTGTGGCCCATTAAGAACCATTAGGACAGATTTTCGGCGCTTCGCTGCTCCCGCGTTTCTTGTCCCAGCACCACGGGCGATACCTCAAAACGTGCGGGCGGTTTGCGAGACGTGTGGTTTTAAACGTCGAATCGTTCGCCCCGCCCCTTTTCGATCACGGGACCAAAACGTGCGTCGGTTTATTAGTAGTAGTAGTAGTAGTAGTAGTAGTAGTAGTGCTTGTAAAAGCACTACTCTTACAATGCTGTGGCCCATTAAGAACCATTAGGACAGATTTTCGGCGCTGCTCGCGTTTCTTGTCCCAGCACCACGGGCGATACCTCAAAACGTGCGGCCCGTTTGCGTGACGTGTGGTTTAAAACGTCGAAGCATTCGCCCCGCCCCTTTTCGATCCCGTGCCCAAAACGTGCGTTTTTTTCCCCATAGAAATGAATGGGAATTAAAATATCGAGCCACAGCTCGACCTCGATCGTCCGACACGCGCATACGGCGTATCCACTCGTGGGGATCCGGAGCCGGTCGCAACAACATGGCCGGGAATTCGGATCCGCTCGAATTCCGTGAATTCGCGTCAAACGGGCCCCCATAGACAATGAATGGGGCAAAACGGTTAAAAATTCGCCACTCGGCTGGTGTTCGTCTGACACGCGTTTCACACATATCCACTCGTCCGAGGTAGGGGCCGATCGCAATGATGCCACCGCACTCGTCAAATACCCCCGGCAAGGTGGCCCAAAAGGGCAAAAACACCCAAAATTTCTGGATTACAAGAGGTCTATTCCGTTTTTTTTTTTTTTTTTTTTTAAGGCCCCCTGTTCACCCGACACGCAAATATGGCATATCCCCTCGTCCGGCCTGGCCTCCCGGACGTCCCAATATTTTTTTCCAACATTTTGACACGGGGGGTCATTCGCTAGGGGTCAAAAAGTGCTCCATTGAAAATGAATGGGGAATTAAAATATCGAGCCACAGCTCGGACCTCGATCGTCCGACACGCGCATACGGCGTATCCACTCGTAGGGGATCCGGAGCCGGTCGCAACAACATGGCCCGGGAATTCCGGATCCGCTCGGAATTCCGTGAATTCCGCGTCAAACGGGCCCCCATAGACAATGAATGGGGATTCCGACCCGCCACAGATCGGCCGACGTTCACCCGACACGCTCGTACCACATATGATCTCGTCCGGGAGGATGAGCTGATCACATGTACACCCCCCGTTTGTCGAATTACCCCGGCCACGACGAGCAGGGGGGCCAAATAACATCTCCCATAGAAATGAATGGGAAAACACATTGGATTAATTTACGTTGACGCAAAAAAAACCCAGCCATGCCATACATCAATCTAACCAGCCCGGTGGGGGCTATTGCATTATTGGAGATGCTAGAACCCCATAATCAATAAGGGGGGGGGGGCGCCCGTTTACAATATGCAGGAGGGGGACGTGTGACATATCAACGGACTCAGCACAGCACAGACAGTTGCATTGTTAGAACCCCATAATCAAGGGGGCATATGCGGCGGGTGGGGGTTAAAAATGCAGGAAGGGGACGTGTGACATATCAACGGACTCAGCACAGCACAGACAGTTGCATTGTTAGAACCCCATAATCAAGGGGGCATATGCGGCGGGTGGGGGTTAAAAATGCAGGAAGGGGACGTGTGACATATCAACGGACTCAGCACAGCACCGATAGTTGCATTATGGGTCCTATAGTGAGCTCACGTGACGTCACATCAAGCCACGGCCACACCATCAGCTCGAATGGGGGAAAAAACAACCGCGCTCGGACACGGGGGTGCGATATGTCAAAACGCTCGGCACGTTGGGGGGCGTTAACCCCTGGGTGATTTTTGGCCGTCACGTTACAACATAGGCCACGGCCGCCACACAAACCTTTACTCTTCCAGGGTCGCCCAACCTGCTCCGCCCCGGACGTGTCACACATCGATCCGCTCGGCCCGGTCCCAGGAATTGCCGGTGGGGTGCCGTTTTGCTACCGCGTTTCGGCACCTCACGTCACCTGGGCGGGAACACGTGCAAAACCGCAACCCACACAACTCAGGCGACACAGGCGCGTGACACATCTAATCGCTCGGCACGGCGAAGGGAGTCGCGTTATGATTACGCGGTGTTACGTCACTGGCCACGCCCCCTTCACATAACAGCCCAAACCCAAGCGTGTGAGGTATCGAAACGCTCGTCTCTCCGAGCACAACACCTCTGATCAGCACTAACAACGACACGGCCAGGGCAGGGCACGGCACGGCGCTTTGCACCCGGCAAGCACTACTCACATTTTCTTCAGGAAATGTCCCGGTCTAGTTCTTTATAATTAGTAGTGCTTGTAAAAGCACTACTCTTACAATGCTGTTTCCCATAGGAAAAGGTTTTTGGCTCACTACTCCCGCATTTTTTACAAGGCTGTTTCCCATAGGAAAAAGTTTTTGGCTCACTACTCCCGCATTTTTTGCCCGAGCACCACGGTTCATACCTCAAAACGTGAGGGCGCTTCGTCTGAGGTGTCCTGTCAATTTTCTAAAGGCTCGGCCCAGCCGTTTCCGAATTACGGGGCAACTACAGTTTATTATTATTAGTAGTGCTTGTAAAAGCACTACTCTTACAATGCTGTGGCCCATTAGAAAGCATTAGGGAAGATTTTCGGCGCTTCACTGCTCCCGCATTTTTTGTCCCAGCACCACGGGCGATACCTCAAAACGTGCGGCCCGTTTGTGTGAAGTGTGGTTTTAAACGTCGAATCATTCGCCCCGTCCGTTTTCGATCACGTGACGAAAACGTGCGTCGGTTTATTATTAGTAGTGCTTGAAAAGCACTACTCTTACAATGCTGTGGCCCATTAGAAACCATTGGGAAAGATTTTCGGTGCATCGCTGCTCCCGCATTTTTTGTCCCAGCACCACGGGCGATACCTCAAAACGTGCGGCCCGTTTGCGTGACGTGTGGTTTCAAACGTCGAATCGTTCGCCCCGCCCCTTTTCGATCACGGGACCAAAACGTGCGTCGGTTTATTATTATTATTAGTAGTAGTGCTTGTAAAAGCACTACTCTTACAATGCTGTGGCCCATTAGAAACCATTAGAAACCATTAGGAAAGATTTTCGGTGCTTCACTGCTCCCGCATTTTTTGCCCGAGCACCACGTTTCATACCTCAAAACGTGTCGGCTCTTCGTGTGAGGTGTCCTGTCAATTTTCTAAAGACTCGGCCCAGCCGTTTTCGAATTACGGGCAAAAACAGTTTATTATTAGTAGTAGTAGTGCTTGTAAAAGCACTACTCTTACAATGCTGTGGCTGACTAGCCAAATTTCAGCGCTTCACTGTTCCCGCGGACCAAAACGTGCGTCGGTTTATTATTAGTAGTGCTTGTAAAAGCACTACCTTACAATGCTGTGGGCCATCGGAAACCATTAGGAAAGATTTTCGGCGCTTCGCTGCTCCCGCATTTTTTGTCCCAGCACCACGGGTGATACCTCAAAACGTGCGGCCCGTTCGTGTGAGGTGTGCTTTTATAAGGAATCCGCCCGCACGTTTTCGCTCACGTGACGAAAAAGTGCGTTTTTTTCCCCCATAGACAATGAATGGGGAACAACTTTGGCCTATCGACTCGTAGGGGGTCCGGAGCGGGTCGCGACGGTATGGTCCCGGAATTCGATCCGCCGAATTCGGAATTCACACAAACAGGCCCCATAGAGAATGAATGGGGAAAAACGGTCAAAAAATCACCGCTCGGCCGTTGTTCGCCCGACGCGCTCGTACGACGTATCGTCGCGTCCGGGGCGGAGCCCGGATCGCGCCAGACGCCCCGTCACCGGATACCCCCGGAACGACGAGCAGGGGGGGGGCGATTGATCTCCCCCATAGAAATGAATGGGAAATCAGCTCTCATTCACCTACATTGACACACACAGAGTGAATGAGCCAGGGGAAAGCACACAGGCCCCAGGCATGCCATACATCGATTTAAACAGCCCGGTTGGGAGAATTGCATCATGGGAGATGCTAGAACCCCATAATGAAGGGGGTGGGGTGGGGCTAATAAGCGGGGTCTAAAAAGACAGGAAGGGGACGTGTGACGCATCAACGGACTCGGCCCGGCGTGGGGAGTCGCATCGCGGGTCGTACGGTGACGTCACGTGACGTCACATCTTTTCTTTACGTTCTGCGCTAAAACCGAAACGCCTCTTGCCCGGGTTAGCGGCCGGAGCGAGGTTTCGTGCACCGGCAAGCACTACTCACGTTTTCTTCAGGAAATGTCCCGTTCTAGTTCTAGTGTTAAAACGCTATTCTTAACCGGGAGGGGAAGGAACAGAGTCCAAATACTTTGGACTCGAATAGATTAGTTTGGGCGCGGTATTTGACTCCGCTGTCGAGTTCGCACGCGCCTTTTTCCTCGTTCCGATTTGGACGCCGAGATCTGTACTTGTCGCGTGGATCGTCGGCCTGGACGCGGGAATTCGTTTCGGTTCGATATCTCTAAAGATATTTGGCTGCCGCAACGAACGCGATTGGAAAGGGCACTGAACGTCGTTGCATTTAAATGTGATTCAAATCATTAAATGAAGCAAATAGATTGAAAATCCCTAAACAATAGTAAGTTAAGGGTAGATTGAACTCGCATGCTGTCTATACAAATGTCCTATATTGAACTCTTGACCATTCAGTCCGTTAGTACAAGAACCAAAAGGAAAAACACCACCACATCATTTGAAACATTTCTTTGTCACAATGGATCAGGACTATACTCCAAAAAAAACCCCCACTTGATTACAAATTGCAGCCACTGAACTACAATTCGTCCAAAATTACAACAAGTTAGACGTTTATATGCCACGTTAGACCGGCGACGTGTCGTCGAGCAACCTGGCGTACTTTAAAAAGGACACTTTCAGCTACCGGACTCGTACGGGGACAAACAAACAGACAAAAATCATTCGCCTCTTGGCCTGAAGCGGAGTAAACCTTTTAAGCCTAACATGAGAGAACACCCATCCGAAATGCATTTGAACGACTAGACAACAATCTATGTCATCAAGTCCTTTCTGTAGGGTCTGTACCTTGGTTGAAAGTTGAAGTGGATTCAGCTCCAGGAAAAGGGTTTGGAAGACCTCCGAAGGACATCTAATGTTCTCGGGGGATCGCAGGTCCGAGGCTGTACGTCAGGCCCACGAGAAAGCGGGAGGCTCCGACTTTCCGGTTTGGGCGACGCGAGAGAGGGCGGCGGGGACGAGGACCTCCCGACCGCACTCCTTTCGAACCCGTCAAAGCGTCTTCTTGTTTGGATCCGATCGCTTAACGACGTCAAATATGAGATCTACGCTCAATTCGGGAAGAAAAACGAGCGACTTGGAGCCGAAGCGAGGTACCGCACCGGCAACGCGTTCGGGCGCTGCTACGGCGGGCGAGTTAGCAATCGTGGCGTCTAACGAAACGGCTAACGGCAAGGGTTCGCCTGTTAAAGACGACGCGGATCCTTTGTCGACGGGCCGGTTTAAAAGAGGACCCGCAAGCTCGATCTCCGACGCCGTTCGTTGTCTGCTTCCACCGATTTCGGGGGAAAAAGAGAGGGCGCTGCACTGGGCCAGGCGACACGATGCGAAATACAACGGAGTGTCACCGAGGCTGTACCCGGATCCGAGCGCGGCCTCGGCGAACAAACGCGCCGGATTCAAAGACGTCGAACGGTCCCTCTACGAGAAAGGCGTAAAGTTTCGACTTTTGCGTCCTGCCCGTCTCCGAGTGAAGTTCGGGGAAGAAACGCACGCCTTTGATTCACCTGCGGCTGCTGAGACTTTTGACCGACGACGCGTTCGTGCACGCGATCGAAAACTGCCTTTGGCTAACGGGCTGCGCTTTCGGCGAAGGTGAATAACGGCAGCAAAACGCTCGGGGACGCGGTCGCGTAAATCGCCGAAAAGAGACGGACTTTTTGCATTTGTTTCCGTTTGACGCCTTGTATTTCAAGCCGCGCGACTCGTCGTAGCGACGCTACGCTGTACTTTATGTGCATGTTAGTGGTTTGGGCTCCTCGGGTAGTTCAAGCGGTAGAGTACGGACGACCGGGAGCCGTGCGACTTAAACGGGTTGCTGCCGCTCGCTTAGGGAGTATCGTGGGAGGTTTGGTTTTGCGTTTTTTGTTTATTACAACAAGTTTTGTTTCATGTGATGTCTTCCGAAGTTCTTAACGGTGAGGAAACTTGTGTTGCTGACTGCATCTCTGTGCCGGTTTTGCCCGTTTACATTTATGTTTGCGCATGGCTAATGAACCCGATTGAGCTCCATTTCCTGGGGTCGAAAGTTAGATTTGTTAGCTGGAAGGTAAAAGGCCTAAACGGCCCAACCAAAACGAGCAGGATTTGGGCATATTTAAGAAAATGAACACCCGAAACAATATTCCTACAGGAGACGCACCGACGTATCAGCGATCGGTTTAGACTCGGGAAATCGCGGGCGGGACGGATTTTTTTTTGCCGTTTTGATACACGCAAACGTTCGATTTACGGTCTCTGCTTCTATGGTGGATCCTCAGGGTAGATATGTTAGAGTCTCTGGGAGTTTGGATCATGTTCCTGTCTTATTAGTTTACGTATATGCCCCCGACTGGGACGACGTCAGTTTTATTAATGAGCTTGTTTCTGTTCTGCCAGATCTTAACTCCCGTCGCACGCTATTTGGTGGTGACTCGAACACCGTCATGGATCCGCTCCTCGATCGTTCCGACCCCGGGTCGTTATCCCGTTCTGAGACGGCCCGAGCCTTATCCGCAGTCTTCGAGTGGAAGTGTTTCTTCTCGGGGCTGGAAAGATTTAAGTTACTATACGTATCCCCTGTGGCATCGATAATGACAAATGGGGTACGTTCAAAGTCTTTTCCTCTATCGAGGGGTACGAGACGAGGAACATTTTACCGGCATTAGCGGTAGAAACATAGAACGTAGTTAAGCTTTTGAAGCATTTTTCAAAAAGTGTTTGGTTCCCCGTCAACAGTAGGGGCCTCCGAATTTCAGGGACCGATATACCGTTTCAATTGTCTGTATCAGGTTTGAAATACATAGGGATAAATATCTCGCAGGGTTTTCCTAACCTTTACAAAGAAAACTTTGCTTCTTGAATTGACAAGTTAAAACTTGATCTCCAAAAATGGAATCTGCTGTTTCTTTCTCTTGCAAAAGTACTCTATCGGCTTCAAGACCCCAATGATGTGGGGTGCATTTCAGAGGCGCGTTCTTGTACCTCTTCATCCCTCCCAGCTTTAGCTTTATCCAAAATGCCCCTTCGTATGTCATCATGTACGCGAAATGCCCAGTTGTAGCAAATACCCTCAGGATCTGGTTGCAATTCAGACAGTGTTTCGGTTTTAGAGACTTCTCCATAGCCGGCCCTATATGCGAGGACCACCTATTCCTTCCGGGTCAACTGGACTCGGTTTTCGGTCAGTGGCAACGTTCGGGTCTTGTCAGATTTAGCGACCTTTTTAGAGATAACGGTTTTGCCTCGTTCTCAGCTCTTTCCTTAAAATACGGTCTGCCAGGATCACGCTCGTTTAGATATTTTCAAGTTCGTCGTCTAATCCGAAGCCACCGTCCCACGTATCCCTCCGTTCCTCCTAGTGCGGGGGAATGGATACAGTTCGCAATATTTCGATACACTTGAGGGGAGTGATTTCCAAAGTGTATGACACTTTAATGTCAGTTAAAAATTGAGATCTGACCAAAATCCGTGCGGAATGGAAAAGGGATTTGGGAGTGGACATATCGGAGGAAACCTGGAAAAATGCATTATTCAGGGTTATTACTTTTTAGGATTATTACTCGTTTAGGCTCGATTCAGTTCGAGGTCCTTCGCGGACTTCATTACAGCAAGGTTAAGCTGTCCAAAATATACACCGACGTAACTGACGCGCGTGAGCGTTGTCGCTCTGCTGGGGCGGATTTGGCACGTATGTTTTGGACTTGCCCCAGACTGTTTGATTACTGGACAACTATATTTAAAATCTTGGCTGAGGTGTATCGTAGGGATATTAAGCCTAGTTTGGAAATGGCAATTGTTGGAGTACCTGAGCAAGGTACAGCCATGCCCAGGAAATGTCAGGATGCTTGTGCTTTTGCGTGCCTTCTGGCTCGGAGAAGAATATTGCTTGATTGGAAATCAAGTAAACCACCTGTAGTCTCACTCTGGCTTAAAGATTTGAGGCTATTTTTGAAATTGGGGAAAAATGAAAGATTCTCTTAGGGGATCCACCAAACTGTTCTATTTAGTGTGGACTCCGATGATCTCATATTTTGGAAAGGGCGCGGCTCTTCCCCCAAACTGAGTCGGAAGGCTTGTGCGCGTTGTAACAGGTAATGCCGTCAAGTGCAGTGGGCTAACAATGTTGTTGTTCAGTATTTCCTCACTGTTTGTAATGTCATAACTGAGTGTGTGTTTTTTTAGTTTAATTTAGTTTAGTTTGGGTGGGGTTGTGTTGAAAAAATTGTAGGGGGGGTGGACAGGAAATGTGGAAAATACTGTCGATCGGATGTCGCTTTATGTTATTGTTGTTCGTTAGTACGGATTTCGGAATGCTTCGAGCGGACACCGAACGCAACGCAGCGGCACGACGTCTGTGCGTGAACGCGTTCTGCGACCTCAAAATGATGAGACGGCAGCATGGGTATTTTTGAACCGTCACAGTAAGTTCGGACACATCGATAGAACGCAGGCCAGATGTCGTGCTCGATACGAGCTGCGAGACGCCCGACTGACGCGACGTTGCATCGCGTCTGGGCAGCGTGTCGAAACGGTCAATCGAGAGCGGGACATGTTTGGATCTCGATCAGTCATGAAACAAGTCACTGTCACACTGACAACTGATAGACGTGTGCCCGCGTGCACCCAAAGCCAGCTGGCAGTGATGGCATGCGTTCGTTTCGAGTAACGGCGGCATCGACGCTGTTTATTAACTAGGAGAAGATCGTACTAACTAAACTTCTTTTTCTTTTTTTGAAACCCGGACCCTAAGAAACGTTCAACGTTAAAGTCGATGCCGAATGAGAATGCAGTAGTACTACTAATAGTAATAAGATAACGGTTTCATGAATCGGAATGAACTTATTTTTACTTCGGCCTGAACTAATCATCAACCGATAAAGAGTCATCATTAAGTAGACCTTGACACGGTTTGTAGTTGTTAGTTAATGGATGAAGAAACAGTGAAGTCACGTGTTGAGTCGTAGTCACGTATTTCATGATGACTACAGGGTTTCTGCGGGTTTCACGAGTCAAATTTGAGCCTTTTTTAAGAATTTTTATAGTCCGGCGTGCAACCACCACGCGGTTTTTAAAACCTTTTCTCTTTCACGACAAAAAACACAAAAGTTTGGACACGCCTTCTCGTTCTGTAGCAGACACATCTGATGGTTTCCTTTGTTTGATTGAATTTGTAAATAATATTTTGGCGGGTTCCGAGTTTTGACGTTGGATTATATTTTTTCCCTTTTCGCGCGTTGTCGCCCGGTTCGTCGGCTTTGTAACATTGTACTTGTGTATTTGGATCAGCACCCCCCTAAAGGGCATAAGCTCTTACGGTGATCTGTTCAAGTTGCCGAGGTTTAATAAAACGTCTTCGAGACCGTCGCCGTTAAAGGTAAAGATAAAAATGAATCTGAACGGCAAAGTCGAGTGCAAGACAGTACGGAGCTCCCTCGACGTTCAGAACGGCATCAGGTATAGAAAATACACTGTTAAATAGAAGATTTCATAAATGAAGGTTAATATGAATCCAAATTATTTTACAAGTAACCCTGTAGACAGCAGTGTCATTATAGCAGACAATCAATTACAAAGCTTCACTACTATTCATGAGAGTGACTTAATTTCATTAATCTCCTCATCAAAATCATCAACCTGTATTCTCGATCCCTTGCCTACTAGTTTCTTTAAACAGATAGCTCCAGAGGTAATCAAACCTGTTTTAAAAATAATTAACTCTTCCATTAGCACTGGTTATGTACCGAAATCCTTCAAACTGGCAGTTATCCACCCCCTTATTAAGAAACCTGACCTTGACCCATGTCAGTTGTCCAACTACAGACCGATATCAAATCTCCCCTTTATATCCAAAATTTTAGAAAAGGTTGTAGCACAGCGGTTATGCTCACATCTGCTTATGAATAACATTTTGAAATGTATCAGTCAGGATTTCGCCTCATCATAGCGCAGAGACGGCGCTAGTTAAGGTGGTAAATGACCTGTTATTGGCCTCTGATCAGGGTTTTGTCTCCTTACTTGACTTGAGAATGTTGTAGGAATAAAGGGAACAGCTCTCTCTTGGCTCAGGTCTTATTTGACTGATCGCTATCAGTTTGTGGATGTAAATGGTGAGTTCTCCACGCCTATGAGGTAAAGTTTGGTGTTCCTCAAGGATCTGTCTTAGGCCCACTGCTTTTCTCTTTATATATGCTGCCTCTTGGTGAAATTATTCATAAACATGGGATTCGCTTCCATTGCTATGCTGATGACACACAGCTGTATATTTCAGCAAAGCCAGATGAGAGAGATCAGCTTAACAATGTTGAGAAGTGTGTAAAGGACATTAGACAGTGGATGCTTAATAACTTTCTTCTGCTCAACTCAGATAAGACGGAAGTACTTTTACTAGGACCACATGCAGCTAGAAGTAAACTTTCCGATTACGTAGCATCTCTGGATGGTGTTTCTGTTTCAGCATGTACGGCTGTCAAAGACCTTGGTGTGATTATTGACCCGAGTCTTTCCTTTGAGTCTCACGTGAATAATATCACCAGAATCGCCTTCTTTCACCTTAGAAATATTGCTAAGATTAGAAATATGATGTCGTTACAGGATGCAGAAAACTGGTTCATGCTTTTGTTACTTCTAGATTAGACTACTGTAACGCTTTACTGTCTGGGTGTGCGGTAAGTGCATCAATAAGCTTCAGTTAGTCCAGAATGCAGCAGCAAGGGTCCTCACTAGATCTAGGAAATATGACCACATCACCCCTGTTTTAATCAGTCTACACTGGCTCCCAATCAAATCTCGCATTGACTATAAAATATTACTACTGACGATAAAGCACTCAATGGTCTCGCACCGCAGTATCTGAGTGAACTTCTGTACCAGTATGATCCTCCACGCCTACTTAGATCAAAAGGTGCTGGCTATCTGTTGGTTCCTCAAATAATGAAGACTACAGCAGGGGGCAGATCTTTCTCTTATAAAGCCCCACAGTTATGGAACAGCCTTCCAATCAGTGTTCGGGACTCAGACACAGTCTCAGTGTTCAAGTCGAGGTTGAAAACGTATTTATTTAGTCAAGCCTTTTATCAGTAGATTTCTCTTAGGTAAAGGCACAGATCTGGAGGGAACATGGATATAGAGTGTTTGGTGAACTGGTATATTTGTATGCTGTCGCCCCTCACATTCACACGCTCACTCAGGTTTGTTGACGGTGGTGTGGTGGGTCGTCTCTTATCCCAGAGATCCCTCATGTCTGTGTTACCTTCTGGTTCTCCCTTTTAGTTATGCTGCCATAGCGAGTCTTGCCGGAGTCCAAACTGCACAGTGACATTAACTTTCATACACCAATAGTTACACTTAATAATCCATATCCTTCTCTTCCCGTCACCCTCTCTCTCTCTCTCTCTCTCTCTCTTCGGTCGAGTTAAACATGCTCCTGAGGCTCCAGTGACCAGTGTTCCTGCCCCTCTCCTCCTTGATCTTCACACTTCTGTGTCGGCGGTCTGCTGCACTGACTCGGAGTGCAGTTTGCTTCTGATCATCATCACTGTACCCCACAACATTGTATATCTGCTTCAAATGGACATTTGGTGCAACCCAGATGAGGATGGGTTCCTCTTGAGTCTGGTTCCTCTCAAGGTTTCTTCCTTATGCCATCTCGGGGAGTTTTTCCTTGCCACAGTTGCTCATCAGGGACAAACATACTTACAAAGAACATATTTATGTTTAATCACCACATTATCTGTGTAAAGCTGCTTTGAGACAATGTTCATTGTTAAAAGCGCTATACAAATAAAAATGAATTGAATTGAATTGAATTGAAGATTTCACACAAAATTGTATTTATCTCATATGGTTACCTGATGTAAAAATGAGCGCTTCCCCTTCAAGAGTTGTGATGCCGCATGTGATTTAACTTCCTCTGCTGCTCCCTCCTCTTCCCTTTTGTACTGTTATCTTGTGGAAGAGAATGAAAAGGGCATTTCCATCTAAAGAGGCTGCTTATTTGTTTCATGCGTCAGAAATAAAAATGCTCCTGGAGAAGAATCAAAGCCTGCTGTCCTGTATCTGATTCGGTAAAGTCGCAACGCAGAGTCCAGTTATTCCACCGGTGTCGCCGGCTGCGTGTAAAGTTTGGCGTCGCGAGTCACCGGTTACACGTGGTGCCGTGAACCCTTCGGATTTCACGCTGCTTATCGATCGCCAGGAGCTGCTGCTTTTCGAGTAGTCTTTAATTCAGATATCGACAATGTACACATGCCTGATTCAGCTATTGGTGCTTCTGTGAGCCCAACTGCCTGTTCTACCCCATTTACACGACCAAACGCTGATACTATCGCTTTAGGGAGTATTATTTCGATTTGGCACAGAAAATTGGTGAGAGCATTTCAGCCAATCTCAGTTTAGCACAACAGCACAGCCAAGAGCAGTCAAAGTCATGTGTGCAGTGTTCAAATGAATGTGTTGATGCTTCTAAATTGAAAGTCATTATGCAACATGATGTCACACCTCCCCCATTCTTTAGAGGTGATCAAAGTGATTTGTTTACTGTGCATGAATGGGAAGACATGAATGCACTGATGACGCTGAGGCCTATGATTTAATTTCGGTAGATTAGCAGGAAAGCGAGGATATGGTCAAAGTTTTTTACTACAGTGCCCTCTAGCACGATTTTTGATATTCTGAAGCGCAACTTCAGTGAGTCGATGTATTCAAACGTGCCTATGGCTGACTTTTATAACACCCTTCCTAAGTGCGTTGAAGCTGTTACGATGTTTGTCTCTCACTGTCCGGATCCTAGTCTTGCTTTGTCTCTTCAGTTCAAACCTGCTGAACAATGGAGTGCTACCGAGATACAGGAGCGTTTGGACTGCCATCGCAGGAACATGAAAAGAGATTCCGCTAGAGCCCTCGCTACACGCCTGGGTCTGCTCGCCATCAGAACACTGTGACTGTATGTGACGATCCTGCACCTAGTTCCACCAAACAGCCTGAACTCTCATCCGAGAGCGTGTCGGTCCAAGAGCGCACCACATACTCGCTGTATGCGTCAGAGACTTTGTCGTAACTGCCTCGAGCCTGGACACTTTAAGAGTAGTTGCCCCATGGCAGCGAACCTAGAACAACCTTCTCCTAGCACTCAGTTAAACTAGAAAGCCCATGCATGGAGGGGGGTTAGCATGGGCGGTGGCATATTTCCCCTGAAAGCCGAGGCAGACCCACAAGAGGTTTTTGTAAATAGTTGCAAACTGCTGCCTCCCAATAAAACAGTGCTGTTTGTAGGTTCTCAGAAAATTGACGGAGCAAGTGATCTGTTCTACGCTCCTGTGACTGTTCATGGCTCGTCGGTACTGAAAGGCTCGCTAGATTCTGGTAGTATGGCTTGCACTCTAAGCTCGGAAGGTGAATCCAAGTTACGTACTGATGGTGTCCTCCCACAACCTTCGGTAATTCCAGATAATGTGGTCTTAATGTGGCTGCGGCGGCCTTACTACCAAGCCAAAGTGTGCTCATGACCTGGAAATCAAAGTTTACGGTTTTGAGTTCACTGTACCTACCTTAGTAGTGCCCGGTCGGAAGGACGAATTCATTATCGGCAGTAATGTCATCGGATGCGTGCTTCGAAAGATGAAAGCTGAAAAGGAGTACTGGGAGCTCATCTCCTGCCAAAACAGTAATTTAGAGTGTGAAGAGTTTCTTGAGCTGTTGACTGGTATTTCCCGTTGGTCTGGTTCCATGCCTGATTCAGCTATTGGTGCTTCTGTGAGCCCAACTGCCTGTTCTACCCCATTTACACGACCAAACGCTGATACTATCGCTTTAGGGAGTATTATTTCCGATTTGGCACAGAAAATTGGTGAGAGCATTTCAGCCAATCTCAGTTGAGCACAACAGCACAGCCAAGAGCAGTCAGAGTCATGTGTGCAGTGTTCAAATGAATGTGTTGATGCTTCTAAATTGAAAGTCATTATCCAACATGATGTCACACCTCCCCCATTCTTTAGAGGTGATCAAAGTGATTTGTTTACTGTGCATGAATGGGAAGACATGAATGCACTGATGACGCTGAGGCCTATGATTTAATTTCGGGTAGATTAGCAGGGAAAGCGAGGGATATGGTCAAAGTTTTTTTACTACAGTGCCCTCTAGCACGATTTTTGATATTCTGAAGCGCAACTTCAGTGAGTCGATGTATTCAAACGTGCCTATGGCTGACTTTTATAACACCCTTCCTAAGTGCGTTGAAGCTGTTACGATGTTTGTCTCTCACTGTCCGGATCCTAGTCTTGCTTTGTCTCTTCAGTTCAAACCTGCTGAACAATGGAGTGCTACCGAGATACAGGAGCGTTTGGACTGCCATCGCAGGAACATGAAAAGAGATTCCGCTAGGAGCCCTCGCTACACGCCTGGGTCTGCTCGCCATCAGAACACTGTGACTGTATGTGACGATCCCGTACCTAGTTCCACCAAACAGCCTGAACTCTCATCCGAGAGCGTGTCGGTCCGAAGAGCGCACCACATATACTCGCTGTATGCGTCAGAGACTTTGTCGTAACTGCCTCGAGCCTGGACACTTTAAGAGTAGTTGCCCCATGGCAGCGAACCTAGAACAACCTTCTCCTAGCACTCAGTTAAACTAGAAAGCCCATGCATGGAGGGGGTTAGCATGGGCGGTGGCATATTTCCCCTGAAAGCCGAGTCAGACCCACAAGAGGTTTTTGTAAATAGTTGCAAACTGCTGCCTCCCAATAAAACAGTGCTGTTTGTAGGTTCTCAGAAAATTGACGGAGCAAGTGATCTGTTCTATGCTCCTGTGACTGTTCATGGCTCGTCGGTACTGAAAGGCTCGCTAGATTCTGGTAGTATGGCTTGCACTCTAAGCTCAGAAGGTGAATCCAAGTTACGTACTGATGGTGTCCTCCCACAACCTTCGGTAATTCCAGATAACGTGGTCTTAATGTGGCTGCGGCGGCCTTACTACCAAGCCAAAGTGTGCTCATGACCTGGAAATCAAAGTTTACGGTTTTGAATTCACTGTACCTACCTTAGTAGTGCCCGGTCGGAAGGACGAATTCATTATCGGCAGTAATGTCATCAGATGCGTGCTTCGAAAGATGAAAGCTGAAAAGGAGTACTGGGAGCTCATCTCCTGCCAAAACAGTAATTTAGAGTGTGAAGAGTTTCTTGAGCTGTTGACTGGTATTTCCCGTTGGTCTGGTTCCACTCAAGCCGATAAACTTGGATCAGTGAAGCTTTGTCAGGCAGTCACTTTACTTCCAAAGTGTGAGCACCTTGTATGGGGAGAGTTACCGGCAAACACACCTATTTCACCGGGTAGCACCGTCATCATTGGACCCACTACTTCGCGTTCGGCACCTCGCGATGTTCTTGTCGGACGAGCGGTGTCTCCGATGTGGGGTGATCGTTGGGTCCCGATGAAGATTTTAAATACTACCCAGTCTCCGATTACTCTGAGGCGTAATACAAAGCTGGCTGACGTTTCTCCTTGTTTGGCAGTAGAGGATGTTACCATTGCGCAAGGTGTGTGCAGACCTCTTGATACAACTGATTCAGCTTTGGGTCGAATGATATTGATATTGATGGATGCGAGGTTTCAGAGTCACGGAAGAAGGAGCTGACAAATCTCATCGTGTCTTACCGTGATGTTTTCTCCAGAGGCAGACTTGATTGCGGAGAAGCATCGGACTTTGTCCACAGAATTCATTTGTGTGACGATCGTCCATTACCAGAAGTTGAGAGAGGCCCGATCTGAAATGGAAGAGAAAGGCATTATTAGCAAATCCGTCAGCGACTACGCGTCTCCTCTGGTCACGGTCTGGAAGAAGGATGGATCTCTTAGAATCTGTACCGACTTTCGCCGGCTTAACGCAAAGACGATCAAGGACGCTCATCCTTTGCCCCCATGGGGTTATATGAATATAACCGTCTCCCTCAGGGCCTGTGTAACAGTCCGGCGTCCTTTATGCGGATGACGCTTAGCGTTTTTGGAGATCTTAATTTTTCAAGTTTGCTTTGCTATCTTGACGATTTACTGATTTTTGCCCGTTCCGAGCTGGAGGCCTTGCAGCGCTTGGAAGTGGTATTTTCGCGGTTGAGGGCTAGTGATTTGAAGCTGTCCCAGAAAAAGTGTCACTTACTCAGACGCTCAATCAAGTTTTTGGGCCATGTAATCAGTGGTTCTGGAATTTCCGTAGACGAAGACAAGGTGGCAATCATTTCCGCCTTTCAGAAAAAGGATCCGATGAAAGATGATGGCTTAACACCTTCGCAGAAGAAAGGGAGATCATTTCTGGGCAGGTCGGCTGAGGATGCGTCTTCCATCTTGTCGTCTTGTGGTGATTGGGATTTAGGGGCTGTGTCCAGAGCAACGTCTTTGGCCGATCGCTCGAGTTCATTGGTTCCTGACTGCCATGACAACATTCATGCCTTTTCGTTGCCTGAACTGCAGATTCAGCAGCATGAAGACAAGGTTATTTCAAGGGTAGCCTTCTATGTTAGTAGGAAACGCAGACCTTCCGGGCGTGAGCGTATGAGTGAGGATTTGCGTGTTCTGAGATTCTTGAGACAGTGGGACAAACTCTTTTTGCTTAATGACATCCTGTACAGAGCCGTCAAAGATCCCTGTACTGAGAGAAAGAAGTTTCAGTTCGCTCTTGCTGGTGTTCACGACCTGGCCGGTCACCAAGGTCAACCACGTACCTTGTCTTTAGTCCGCCAGAGGTTCTATTGGCCTGGCATGGAACGAGACGTACGTGATTTATGTCGAGACTCGTACCCGCCGTGTCCTGAGTAAGACTCCGGAGCCGGCAGCCAGAGCACCATTGGAGAGTATCAAAACCTTTGCCCCATTGGAGCTTGTTTGTATTGATTTCTGGGCCGCCGAAGACAGGCACAATAAATCGGTGGACGTCTTGGTGATCGCGGATCATTTCACCAAGCTAGCTCACGCTTTTCCTTGTCGGAACCAATCTGCAAAGAGCGTTGCCAAGAAACTCTGGGATGGCTTCTTCCGCATTTGTGGCTTTCCCCGATTGTATTCATTCCGACCAGGGAGCCAATTTTGAGAGTGAGCTGATAGCGGAGCTCCTTCATCTTGCCGGTGTGGACAAGTCACGAACTTCCCCGTACCATCCAATGGGGAATGGTGGCGCTGAGAGGTTTAACAGAACATTGGGGAGCATGCTGAGATCCCTTCCTCCCGAATCAAAACAGAAGTGGCCACAGTTAGTGCAAACGATGACATTTGTATATAACTGTACTACCCATGAGGCAACTGGGTTTGCTCCGTTTTATTTGATGTTCGGGAGGGTGCCGAGATTACCTGTTGACCTGATGTTTCAAAGTGTCCTTCGCGATGAGTCTACCTGTAATTACCATGATTATGTCCAATCTCTTGTCGGAGATCTACAGTCTGCTATGGTGCTGGCTCATAAGAACTCTACTGCAGAACAAAAACATCATTCTGATCAATACAATAAGAGAGTTAAAGGTCTTCCCTTGTCAGTTGGTGATCAGGTCCTCCTTGCTAACATTGGCTGCAGAGGGAAAAGAAAGCTCGCCGATAAGTGGGAGCCCACCATGTATTCTGTTGTCTCCTCCAACCCGACCCCGCACATCTATAAAATCCGTGACGGATCCGGTCGTGAGAGAGTGGTGCATCGAAATCTGTTGTTACCAGTTAATTTTCTCCCTATGCCGACTGCTGATCTTGAATCTTCTGTTTGTGGAAGTGTTTGTGTTGA
Source organism: Silurus meridionalis (assembly GCF_014805685.1). Taxonomy (NCBI): domain Eukaryota; kingdom Metazoa; phylum Chordata; class Actinopteri; order Siluriformes; family Siluridae; genus Silurus; species Silurus meridionalis. The sequence goes on along the minus strand of NC_060886.1, from coordinate 31,277,133 downwards.
TCATTGTTCCACACCTTCTCAATCTGTATGTGGTCTGGTTGAGTCTACAATACCATTAACTGATGATTTGTCACATGTGGAGTCTCTCTCTGTCATCTCTCACATGGCTGTTTGTGACGATGATCCTGTTGCTACGTGGGTCTCATCTCATTGCTCTCGACCTGTTTCTGAAGCATGTGATGATGTATCAGTTGTTACCTTTGACACTGTAACTGATGCCTCTTTCTCTAATGTTCCTGTTTCCAATGAATTACATGACCCAGTGGTTCACCCTGATACTGCCAATCATTATTTTACCAGGTTTGGTAGGGTAATTAGACCCGTTCGCAGATGAACTGAGTCCACGGTTCAATTGGAAACCATACTTGGTATGGAGCCTGGATCTCCTGTTATTCGTGTTCAGGTCTGTATCAAAGAAGAAGAATCAAAGCCTGCTGTCCTGTATCTGATTCGGTAAAGTCGCAACGCAGAGTCCAGTTATTCCACCGGTGTCGCCGGCTGCGTGTAAAGTTTGGCGTCGCGAGTCACCGGTTACGCTTGCATATAGAAAGACAATCAGACAATCTTCAGTGAAATAAGGGAGCATATTACACCTGCTGCTGAATTAAGAGGTAAAATTGATGCATGTGAGGCTGTTACAAAGGACATCATTAACATTGTGTTGGAAAGACTGGCAACAGTTGATGGAGAGTTTGATGAAGCCAGAGAAAAAGGCCGTCTTCGTGAACTTTTAGCACACAGTTACGCTCGCTCTATATACGGCTCGACCGCTTCGGAAGACATCAGCAGCCACTCCGGATCATCTTGTTCAACAGACAAACGAGCAGATGCTGTAGCAGAGCTGGTTGCTAAGGAGGCTGAATATAAAATAATGCAAATTGAAAGACAACAAAAGGAAAAAATAAGATGTCTGGAAGATCAACTTAGGAAAGTTTGAGATAGAACAATTACGAATGGAAAAGGATTTAGAGGTTGCTCGTGCCAAAGTAAATTCATATGATAAAGTTAAACAAGAAACGAATAGTCAGTCGATCATGAGTGAACATGAAAGTCAGAGAAACTTAATTTCTTCTGTGACACATCAAAAAAAAAAAGAATGTTGTTCAATCAGCACATCTCAGTGAAGCGACTCAGCTCGCACAAGCAGTTCAGGACAGCATAGCAATCAATAGACTTCCCATACCTGAGCCTACAGTGTTTAATGGAGACCCAATCCAGTTTGTGGAATGGAAATCCTCATTTATGTCACTCATAGATAAAAAAGGCATCTCCACGGCTGATAAACTCTATTATTTAAAAAAATATGTGAGTGGACCAGCACACAAATATCTTGAGGGCACTTTCTATCAAAGTGATGAGGCGGCTTACGAGGAAGCGTGGAACAAACTAAATCAATTCTAAGAGCTTTCGGGGAGAGGCTTTCAAAATGGCCTAAAATACGGTCGAAAGATGCCGAAGGATTAAGGACGTTTTCGAGCTGTACCTCATGTCGAAGGCCTGGAAATATTGAACCACTGTGAGGAAAACCAAAAGTGGGTACAAAAACTTCCCGACCGGATAGCTTCCAGATGGAACCGGCAGGAAGGTAAAGATTTTCCAAGCTTTAAAGACTTTACTGAGTTTATGTCTACTGAGGCAGAAATTGTGTGTAATCCCATCACTTCTCTACATGCTCTTCATTCACGTGAGCTGCCTTCGGAAAAGGGAATATCAAAAGAAACGAGAAGAAATAAAGCAGTTGTCTTCCATACCCAGTCCTCTGTAAATAATGACAAAACCTTAGCAGCTAAAGGACAGTCAAGAACTTCATGCATGTTGTGTCAGGATGATAGTCATCGACTTTGCAAATGCCCAAAATTCATGGAGATGCCTCTGAAAGACAGAAGGGTCTATGTCAAAGACAACAAACTGTGTTACGGCTGTATAAAACCGGGACTTCGCGCAAAGGAGCGTCGTCGTCGCTATACGTGCGATGTATGTAAATTGCGGCATCCCACACGTCTTCGTGATTACAATTATGAGACTGATGCAAACAGAGAAAGACCACTGTCAATGGTGAGAGATGTATATGCACAGGAAAGAGAAGCTACTAATGCCATGTCCCTTAATGTCACAAGCGGAGGTCAGTCAGTCACTACTTCAATGATTGTACCGGTTTGGGTGTCATGGAATCATCTAAAGCCAATCACAAACAAACTACCACCTCTACTCAGTTGTGAAGTAGGCCTGCTTATTGGCTATAACTGCCCTAGAGTACTAGCTCCCAGGAAAGTCATACTGGGTAAAGATGATGAGCCTTACGCCATTCTAACTGACCTAGGATGGAGTATTATAGGCTACTCCAACACAGGATTCCGTGATTCCACAATCAGTCTTTGTCACAGAATGACGACAAAGGAGCTGCCAACTTTAACACCTTTAGAGGCAATTCATGTTCTTGAATCAGATTTTAAGCATGTTGCCATGGACAACAAAGCAGTCTCACAAGAAGACATTATGTTCTTAGACAAACTCAGGGAAGGCATGAGGAAAAATTCTTACCAGACAACAGAGAGCTTGCCATTGTCAGACTCGAGCATTTGAGCAGAAAATTCTGCAAGGAGGAGAAATATAAGTCAGACTACATTGCTTACATGGACGACATCATTTAAAGAGGTGACGCAGAAATTGTGAATGATGACGGAACAGACGGAGAAAAATGGTATATACCCCATCATGGCATTTACCACCCAAAAAAGCCAGACAAATTACGTGTCGTGTTTGATTGTTCAGCGAAATATAAAAACGCCAGTCTCAATGAACATCTGCTTACTGGACCTGACATGATAAACAACCTCACAGGTGTCCTCCTCAGGTTTAGAAAGCATCCTATCGCTGTAACATGCGATATTGAAAAAATGTTCCATCAATTTCATGTCCCAGAATGTGACCGTGATTATCTGCGCTTCGTACGGTGGACAAATGGTGACACGCGTTCGATACCTCAAGACTACAGAATGAGAGTACACCTTTTTGGCGCAGTGTCTTCGCCTGGTTGTGCGAACTACGGCCTAAGACCAACGAGTATAGCCAACGAGTACAGTCTTTCACACCCACTGGGCGCACAATTCATCACCAGAGATTTTTATGTCGATGATGGAGTGGCAAGTGTGGAGACGGTGGAAAAAGCCATACAGTTAACAAAGGAGGCACAGGAGTTGTGTGCGCTAAAGGTGGTCTTCGACTGCACAAGTTTATATCGAATGACCGCACCGTTCTGCAAAGTATACCAGCATCAGAATGTGCAGTAAGTTTTGGAACAAAGGATCTTACTTTCAATGACATGCCACTGGAAAGAGCATTAGGGATTCATTGGAACACACAAAGTGATAGTTTCAGATTCCGTGTTCCTTTAAAGGATCAACCAACAACACGTCGTGGCATACTATCAGCCATCGCCTCCATATATGATCCTTTCTTAATGGCAAAAAAATCCTTCAAGAAATGTGTCGCCAGGGTACAGGCTGGGATGACTCGCTTTCTCCAGCATTTGGATTTCGGGTGATCAATTAAACCCGACTCGGAGAGACTCTTTGCAGATACAGTAGACTCAGTACATTTGTTATGTTCCACATTCAAACACTCATAAAACATTTTTCTTTATAGGTTTGTCCAATCTTTCAAATAAATCTTATTCTTATCTCAACTCATTTTACTATGGAGTTTTAGAGAAAAGTAAAGGAAAATATCACTCCAAGCATCACTGCAATTTTTATCATGTTTCATATTCAAACACTCATAAAACATAAGTTTTTATAGGTTTGCTCAATCTTACAAATTATTCTTATTTACAGTGTCACTGTCTATTTACTGTGGAGTTTTGGAGAAAAGTTAAGGCAAAATCACTCAAAACCTCAGGTGCATTATCAATTATGTTCCATATTCAAACACTCATCAAACATAATTCTTTATAGGTTTGCTCAATCTTTCAAATTATTCTTATTTACATTGTCCCTTTCTATTTACTGTGGAGTTTTTGAGAAAAGTTAAGGCAAAATCACTTCAAGCATCACTGCATTTTCAATCATATTCCACATTCAAACACTCATAAAACAGTTTTCTTTATAGGTTTGCTCAATCTTTTAAATCATTCTTATTTACAGTGTCCCTGTCTATTATTCCTTTAAATTTTGACTCATTTTACTGTCGAGTTTTGGAGAAAAGTGAAGGCAAAATCACTCCAAGCATCACTGCATTTTCAATTATGTTCCAAATCAAACACTCATTAAACAGTTTTCTTTAGAGGTTTGCTCAATTTTTTAAATTATTTTTATTTACAGTGTCCCTGTCTATTATAGTCTTAAATTTCAACTTATTTTACTGTACAGTTTTTAAGAAAAGTAAAGGCAAAATCACTCCAAGCATAACTGCATTTCAATCACGTTCCATATTCAAACACTCATTAAAAAAAAAACTTTCTATATAGGTTTGCTCAATCTTTCAAATTATTCCTATTTACAGTGTCCCTGTCTATTACTCTGTTAATTTTTTGTCAAAACGTCAGGTGCATTTTTAATCATGTTCCACATTCAAACGCTCATTAAACATTTTTCTTTAGAGGTTTGCTCAATTCTTCACATTTTTCTTATTTATAGTGTCTCTTTATATTACTCTATTAAATTTCAAGTCATTTTACTGTAGAGATTAAACAAAAAAATAAAGGCCAAATCACTCCAAGCACCTATAAAGAAAATTGTTTTATTAGTGTATGAATGTGGAACGTGATTGAAAATGCAGTGATGTTTTGAGTGATTTTGCCTTTACTTTTCTCCAAAACTCCACAGTAAAATGAATTGAAATTTAATCAAGAAAATAGACAGGGAGAGTCTTAATAGGAATTCTGTGAAAGATTGGGCAAACCTATAAAGAAAAATGTTTTATGAGTGTTTGAATGTGGAACATGACAAATGTACTGAGTCTTTTTTTTTTTATAACGGAAACGCCTTTCTGAAGCGTCTTCACATGTATTTTCGTATTGGACTCGAGCGAAACGAACGCGCGCATACGCGTGTTCCACTGGGACAATGATCCGAAAGCTAAGCCGGAAAGGTTCACGTTCATTTATAGAACTTACTGTGACACAGGGTCGTTACCTTCTAGAGACGTCTCTACGCCTCGAGCACATTTTCACAATCCGAGCGATTCGCGATGTAATGAGAGTTGACTTATTCGGCCGGGATCGACTTGCACTCGGTGTTTCGTGGGAGTGTACAAAATACTATAAAACGTGCTTCGCGTGTTCGAAACGCGTCCCTCGATCGGCTTGACGTCTTCTGTAGTTTCCCCAGATTCTTGTAGTTTGCGATGGTTAGTGAAAAAGCGCGTCATTATCTTAAAACGTTGTGGGCGGAGCTAATTCGGCGAGATAATTCTCGAGATATCGAGGTTCGGCGATATCAAAAAATGCTTAGAAAAAGCGAGAATTTGGCGGGTCCGCTTCAAAAACGTCGACTGAATAGGGTTGGCGAGGTGACCGAGGGCGAGATAACCGGGTTCCACTGTAGATAGTTTAAATAATAACACTGTGGTGAAATAAAATAAAACTGAAAAGAGGATGATAATGTGGATTTCTTTTTTGACGTCGATGAATCAAATGAAGCGCATGAGGTTTGTCTACAGACCGCACAAGTTAAAATGTGTTTAGAAGCTCGTTGTGGTATTTAGTCGGTCGATGCGTTACATTTCCCTTTATTTATATTGTAACATATTATACAATAGCAAATGATTTAGATATAATAGATAGGGGGCCCAAGATTCTGTCTTGCATATCCCCCCCCCACGTCGGTACTCTGAGATAGTCGTGTGACAAAGGACATAAACGGCCTTTAGAACGGTACCGAGAGTATATCGTTTCCGCATTTCAAACGGTACGTTGCGTACGCGCGGCGACTCGCGCGTTCCGACGAGACTTCGTTCGGTTCCGTTCTACGGTCCGCGTTTCGGGCAGAAAACGAGTCGTTCGAAACAAACTATCGGAAAAAAAGATGTCTCGAACTCGACCGACGAACGTGTCGGGACCCGATCGACGTTTAGTGTCGCTTCTTTGAAGCTTTTTACGCAGCGTTCGAGCGAACCTGGATCTCGGGATATAAAAGCGATCGAAACCGCCGCAACGTAAAATTAGTGCGATGACGAAAGAGCGGCCTATGAAATAAAAATCGGGGTCCTGTCGGCCTACCGCAACGTTTCCCCCGCGATCTACCCTCGTCCGCCGCGTTTGTTTCCCGTCTTGGCCCGTCCGTTCGCCCGGACTCTGTTTACACTCGTCGCCACGGTCTCGGCTCGTCGTCGGACGCGTGTGTGATTCGACCCGCTCCTCGGCGTTCAAAATCGCATCTTTCAATGGGACGCCGTGACGCGCGCACTTCGACGCGCTGTCCGATCTCGCTTCGACGTGATCTGTATTCTCGTTCGGAAGGACTTAATGAGGTTCAATCGGGATTTGTTCAAGAAAGATCCGTTCGCAATGATGTAAGGCTAGTAATGGACATGGTACAATACAATCACTCGATAGAGGAGGATGGATGGATATATTCTTTTTTTCGACTTTGACACGTTAAAACATGGGTTGTTATTTAAGGCTTTAGAAAGCTTCGGTTTTGGTGAGCGCTTTGGCAATCTTATAACAATGGACTATAAAGCTACGAACGGTTCGATTTCCCTTCCCTATGGTACATCACAAAGATTTCCCGGTAGTCGTGGAATAAGGCAGGGCGGCCCTCTGTCTCCTCTTTGATTCGTTTCGGCTGCGGATATGTTGTCTACTCTAGTTATTCGGATCGAACGGTACAAAAATGTAAAGGGTTTGGTAAAAGTATAACGGTCAGTCAATTGGCAGACGATGCTGCACTGTTCTTAAAAAAACCACAAAAACAAAGACCAAATTCCTGTGGCTGGAAATCTCATTAATTAAGGGGTTCTTCTAAGGCATCAGGACTCCGGTTGAATCTAAGCAAACGGGAACGTCTTGCCCTACATCAGAGCGATAGTGCTTGTTTGCGTAATATTCGGGGGAACAGAGTACAAATACTTTGTTACTGTACTCGGGTAGATTAGTTTGGTAGCGGTATTTTACTCGGCTATCGATTTCTCACACGACTATTTACTCGTTCGATTTGGACACCGAGATCTGTACTTGTTGCTTCTTACATTTTCCACACCGGCTCGTGACTTTGGGTTGAATCGATGGATGTGGTGAAAGAGAGATAATTTGTCTTATTTTCACCACGCTCCGATTTCCTGTTACTGCGCCTAACAAGTTTGGGGTCAACGTGGAGGAGACGGAGGGAGTCGGGGACGGAAACATGACCGAGAACGGTTTGGGCTGTCTAAACTACAACGATTGGAAACGCGGTTTGGCCTAATTCAAACCCCCCGGTCTGAAATCAACCGCCCTACGCGCACAGTACCGTCGTATTTCCTGTAGATGGCACTAAAAACACGGAAGGTTGGGTCAAACGTTTTCCTGGTCCTAACGCCAAAAGATCCAATTGAAGGAAACGTACACAGCTTCCTGTAGATGGCAGAATAAACTCGGGAATGTCATCATTTGCTTTGAAAACCACCTGCGTGAATTCGAACCGCGTAGTTATTTGGCGTGAATACCTAGACATACTTAACTTACTCGGATACACAAGGAAAAAAAAACAAAAAACAAGAATTTAAATAGTTACTTTCCTTTTATTAACATGGACATAACCTAACACCCCCTTATTACTTTTTCCTTCGTACTCTGAGTTACCAAACTTGCTGCGATACACCTACACGAGTAATAATGTAGGTGTAAAATACTACATTTGATCAAATTTAGGGGGGTGTTATTTAGGCAAGCCGCAAACCCCTTGCCCGAATTCGACACCCCCTCTATTTCTTTTTCCTTCGTACTCCGAGTTGCCACATTTGCTGCGATACAAGTAATGATATTTAATGCGCAAAGTTTGGTTCGATTTAGACAGACGGCTGGATTTTTCAAAATGTACAACACTGTTGTGTTACCCCTTTAATTCTACTTTTGACAGGCATGACACAAAAAGTGCACTCGCGATGTCGCCTGGACACATGATTTCTTCAAGGCACTAGACAGACACTGTAACCAATAATTAAATTGTGACGGGTAGTGAAGAATCTTGCCCATAGAAAACAGTAAATAGGCAGGCATTCTTACTGCTGAATGGTGAGCATGAACAGTTGTGCTCCTTTTTTTTTTTAGAGGCTGCTATGATTTGTTCAGGATTAATTTAAGAATGTAAAAAAAACAAATTACAGCATTCGTCTAAAATGGAAATCTTTTCGAAAATCATAAGCCTCGACAAGCACTTTTGATTTATTTGACACGTCCTTGCTGAAAAAAGGATTCTATAGTTTCAAAACCAAAAAAAAAATTCAACAGTCACCCAAACTTGTAGTGTATTTTCTAAAAACAAAAAACAAAATTGACACTCAAATGAGATATATAATCAGCACTACTTTTTCCGGCATGGATAATAAATCGGAATATTAGAATGATTTCGAAAGGCTTGCGGGACACTTGGATCTGCAGTAACAGCTGAAGAAAATTCAGCTTTGCATCATAGAAAGAAAGAATAATTTTTTGGATATATTAAAATAGAAAACCGTTATTTGACATTTGTATAGCGTCTCGCGACGCGTATTATTCTTTTTGCCTCTTTCGGCTGATTTGCCGTCAGAGAAATGCAGGCTTAATGAAAAGGAGATTCTTCTTTGAACAATATTGAAAATAGTCATGGTACGGCCGATACTGTACATTTGCACGTACCGCCGTTTTGGAGAAGAGGGACGGCTATCTCTTTTCTCAAGTCTGCCGCTCCTCCTTTTGGGTTAAGAAGCCGTTTCATTAGAAAGGGAACTAAAACACTATAATGATCGACTGAATTGTCCTTCTCCAAGATCGTAAGTTCAGGGTGATTAAATCATCGACCTATTTTAAATCGCTTACTTTCAAAGCAAAGACGCCGCACGATGCGCGGTCTTGCCGTTTTGGGCGAGGCGGTGGATCGCGGGACCACCTCGAAGAGCGTCCCTTTTGTCGCGTAAAAGCCCTCAACGTATCGAATCGTCACGATTGTGATACTGGAAGAATTCGTTTTCCCGTAAAGATGAATTTTGTACACAAGCACATTTTTGGCATGAACGACTTGCTCAGGCCCTAAATAAAAAAAACGACACAATTACAACAGGGTCCTACGCACCATAGGTGCTCGTGCCCTAATCGAAGCTGCAAGCGGCGATGTGCGGGCCCTCGTCGGGCTCGCCGCCACCCGGTGGCCCGAGGAAAACGGTGAACAGTGGGGCGAGGTGCATGTAAGCGAGTAAAGACGGGAAAAGTATTGCACAGTGATTTTAAAGTGCCACGATAGATCTGTTCGGATCAGGAGTCTAATCCATCATGTGAAGTTTGGGGCAGACTGGACATTGTATGTCCGAGTTATAGCAACTTCCCTTTTTCATGGCGAACCCTCGAAATTTGTCAGACCCCTATGGACACGCCCTTCGACGAAAACTCTAGATCTTCGCAATTTAACGTCGCAAAGGCCTCGCGGTTACTGTAGGTAAAAGAAACCCCACATTTTAGACAAACGGGGCGCTAGCGAGGTTGTCCGACCTTTTTGTCCACGCTTAACGGCCGACAAATGTGATGTACGTGTCAAATTTCCAGTTAACCTAAGCACGGCAAAAGCCTTAAATACGCCTGAAAATGAAAGTAAAGTTTGACGCGTCGCCATGGGAACGGTGTTTGAGATATCAACAATCCCACCGCAATTTATCGTCTACAATGTCTCGGCATCGTGTCGATTACGTTTGGCGTCAATCGCATAAATATCCTGGGAGGAGTATTTAAAAGGTCACCACATGCAACTGTCAAAAAATCCACCGGTTGTGACTGACACACTTCCTGTTGGTGGCGCTATGTCCGAGATTCACAATAGGCACGTCGATGCGATCGGAATCCTTGGCCGAACGTACACGCCGCGTGTTATCGTGAATAAGACGTTTTTTGCGTTAGATATTAGACACTTCCTGTTCTCTGAATTCGCCATAATTTTGTCGCCTCGCCATGGAGGCACCGTTCGAGATATCAAAAATCCCTTCGCAATTTAGGAATTAACAATTAACCATGTCTCGGCATCACGTTCGCCACGTTTGATGTCGATCGCGTGAATTCCCTAGGAGAAGTATTTCAATGTTCACCGCCTGCACTTATAAAACATAAAATAACATAAAATAGCTGACTTTCTGTTGGGCGGAGCTCATATTTTTGAGGGCGAAAGTTGTTCGGGTCGATGAGATCTATATGCCTACCGACTCTCGTGCATGTGCGTACGTAATTGCCCGATCTGTGCACCGATGTCTGTTTTTGCATTTCAGGGGGCGCTACAGAGCCCTACTGCCACGCCTATGTTCCAGCCTTTGCCCGAACCTGGGGACGCGCGACTCTGACGTGTGTGCCAAATTTCAAGAGTTTTCGAGCATGTAAGGGACCTCTAATGGCCATTTGTTTAAAAAAAAAATAATAATAATAATAATAATAAAGAAACGGAAGGAAAACAATAGGGCCCTACGCACCTTTGGTGCTCGGGCCCTAATAAAGAAACGGAAGGAAAACGATGGGGTCCTAATAAGAAAAAAACCCGACACAATTACAATAGGGTCCTACGCACCATAGGTGCTCCTTCGATGCTCGGGCCTTAATAAATAAATAAATAAATTCTAAGGAAAACAATAGGGCTTCGCACCTCTGGTGCAGGCCGTTCTGGCCTGCAACTCGGTGCTCGGGCCCTAATAAACGGAAGGAAAACAATAGGGCCCTACGCACCTTTGGTGCTCGGGCCCTAATAAAGAAACGGAAGGAAAACGATGGGGTCCTAATAAGAAAAACCCGACACAATTACAATAGGGTCCTACGCACCATAGGTGCTCCTTGATGCTCGGGCCTTAATAAATAAATAAATAAATTCTAAGGAAAACAATAGGGCTTCGCACCTTTGGTGCAGGCCGTTCAGGCCTGCTCCTCGGTGCTCGGGCCCTAATAACTACCTTTAGGAACCAAAATGGTTTATAAAGGTCTGAACGGTTAGAAATGGTCATATAGACGATCTACCATTTAAACCCCGACACCCCGAAGGACATACCCGAGCTAAGACGTGGACGACTGGAGCGAGGTTCCAAAGACACGGACGTTCGGGGGGATGTCTTTGGAATCCGCAAAGACGAGGGGACTCGAAGATAGCGCCGGCTTCCCGCGATTTTGCCGACGGCGTTCTTTTCACGCTAAAGGTCTCGACGACAACGACGACTTCTTTCGGCCGCTCCCGTTAAGGGGTCGCCGCAGCGGATCGTCCGCCTCCGTACCGCCCTGTCCTCCGCGTCTGCCTCTTTCACCCCGACGACCCGCATGTCTTTCCTCGCCACGTCCGTGAACCTCCTCCTCGGTGTTCCTCTTTACCTCCTTCCCGGTGGCTCCGTCCTCGGCGTGCTCCTGACACGCGTCCGAACTGTCTCGATCTCGCCTCCCTCGCCTCGTCACCAAAACGTTCCACGTGCGCCGTCCCTCTAACAAACGCCTTTCTGATCTTTTCTGTCGTCGTCGCCGCTTCCCGCCTTCTGCTCGGTGCCGCCGTCTCTAATCCGTACTGCGTCGCTCTTCTCCGCCCGCTCCACCCTGCCTTCACTCTTTTCTTCGCTTCTCCGACACACTCTCCGTTACTTCGCACCGTCGACCCCGGGTACACGAACTCCTCCGCCTGACCTTGTCGGTCGACCCGTCCGTCCGTCCGTCCGTCCGTCCGTCGCCGCTGCAAACGGGAAAGGGCTCGGGGCCGATCCTTTATGCGGTCCCCCCTTCGCCCCGAACCGGTCCGTTGTTGCTACTGCGCGATTCGCCCTCGCGCGCTTCTCTGACGCGCCCGAACGATACCGCGACTACTCTCTCGGCACTCAGTCGTACGCTTTCTCCGGATCCGCGATCGCGCGACGACAATTTTCTTCCGTCCTTCTCTATACTTCTCCGTCGACATTCTCGAAGCAAATAATGCGCCTGCTGTGCTCTTCCTCGGCGTGAAACCGAGGAAGACGGTCGCCTCTCCTCTCGGCCTGGCTTCCGCTACTCGTTCCCTAACTTCCCCCGTAGTTGCTGCGAGTCTGCGAGTCTCCTTTGTTCTTAAAGATCGGTACCGGCACGCTCCTTTTCCGTTCCTCGAATCTTCCGGGATCTCGTTCGACGATCCGCTTCTGAACCCCGCAGCCGTCTCTCCTAAACATCTCCGTGCTTCCGCCGGTACGTAGTCCGGTCCGACCGACTTTCCGCTCTTCGTCGCTGCTCTCGCTTCCTCCTTACCGATCCTACCCGCTTCCCGCTTCGCCGTCTCCGCAACGTCCGACTTTCTCTCTCTCTCTCGGTCTCGTTTTCCTCATTTGTCGGCTGCTCCAAATCGCTACAAATAAATAAATACAAATAAATATTAAGTAAGTAAGCAAGCAAGTAAGTAAGCAAGTAAGTAAGTAAGTAAGTAAATAGACTGAAACATGATGGGATTCGTCTTTCCACTTACATGATGGCTCATGATTCCCTCTTCTGTACACTTGTGTGTGGTTGCAGGACTGCAGACGGTCAACGTGGATGAGAACTGATGGGTGTGGTGGAGAGAGGAAGGAGTCATGATGGAGAATAAAGGGTGTGAACTTGTATAGTTGTCTTTGTGTGTTTATTCACAATGTCCCTTATTGCCGAGACTCTTGTCGTCCACTCACCTCGCACCGGTACGTCGTCCTCTCGATCGATACCGTCTCCACCCTTTGTTTAAGCCTAGCTGAAATGTGTTTCGCTTATGGGGATGGAGTCAGTAGAACACACAGACCGTGTGGGTGTGGGTTAAAGGGGTCACGTACAAGAATGGGAGACGATGAATGAGGTGCAACCGATAAAAGCACAATACGCAACTGATCACGCTACACTACATTACATTCGCATTGCATTGTAGAAAGAGTCAAAATATGAACACATCATCAGCTGTTGTGGCAAACGCGACGATCAACACCGGTGAGATTTGGCTCGGAGCTGGAGAGCTTCGAAGACTGGCGAGTACAGTATGTAAGAACATGCGCTGCACTAACGCCGTATCTGCTTCTTGAGACGCAAACTAGTTTTTTTGACGCAGATTCAGAACACGCATTAGAAAACTCTAAGGTGTTTCTTTGTTCCCCTGGCCTTCGGAGGTAAGTCGCTTCCTGGAAGTGAGAACGCGGAATTCGTCCGAGTGTAGGTAAAGTCAGGTGGGGCTTTCCTTCTAAATAGCTTCGTAACTGTGACCCAGGGGAAATGGCCCGAATGGACGCATCACAAATCTCACATTCCGGGTAGCCTCTGCTCAGACCGTTCTCAATCTGGTGTGCCAAACTTGAAAAGGTCGATTTCTCTTTTTGACCCGGCTTACCGATTTGTCCAGAAATTTTACAAATCTTTGCGCCAAGGTGAGCTTAAATGTTGGACAGTCACTGAGGGTGCAGCTATTTGTGGTTGAGGCTGGACAACGCTTGGTTTTGTGCTTAATTCGTCCAATTGTTGCATTTTACTCAATTTTTGTTTCGTTGCACACTAGTTCATCCAACTCCTTTTGCAGTCTAAATTTTTCTGTGAATTGGCTTTGTCCTTTAGACTCATTTTCAGTGACTGTACTTAGTTCTATTATTTTGATCTCTCACGCTTAACAGTACAGACATGCCACCATCTTCTATGTCTTCTTCAAGATGTTGAAGGATGCGAGAGATAAGAGACATGAACTTGTCTGGTTCGTTTTAGGGGATGTACTGCATCAAAAGTTGTCTGCCAGGTAAGCACCGATTGATCTCACAGAAGGCGTAGTCGTGGTTCCGCAGGTACGTTATATCCCATCTGTTCTTGCGTTACTCCCAGAATTTGACACCGAAATGCGTGAATCGCTCGTATTAGATTTGCTCTCGACACGGTGTCTGATCTGCAGATACTTCCAAACATTTCCTTGACCCCCGATATTCTAGACGACTGTCTATAATGCGATGTCTTGCACGGTTTATGAATTTTGTTCCAAACGCGTCTTCAGTTTATCGTCACCGGATTCGAGTCCCGTTGAGCTCCGAAACGTCCCGAAAGAAGGTTAACGGGATGAAACGGCGAGGCCGGTTTCTGTTCCGCCTCGATCCGGTCCGACTCGGAACCTGTCACGTCCCGACGCTTAGCCGGCTTGGCCGTTTTAAAAGAAAGATTGTACGATCTCGCGTCAGGTAATCCGAGGCCTTCCTTGTCCCTCGGGGAAGTCGATTTACTCGTTTTAATCCTCTGTCTTTTTCCATCCGGTCAAAAGTCCTTGATAATTTTGTCATATCTTTTGAAGATTTGGGTCTGGGATGTTTACAGGTATCGTCATGGATATATAATTGAACTGTGGAGCAATAACCGTCTTGACAATATTGACTTTACCCCACAGAGAGAGTTTCAGATGTTCCCGCTCGTCCGCGTTGCGCTTCATCTTCGACAGCGGCGGCTCGTGATTCGACATCGTTATATCCTCCGAGTTCTGTGTTGGTTTAACCCCGAGGTACGCCATACCTTTTGGAATCCGTTTCAAACCGACTCGGGTCACTGTTCGAGATATTGGCATAGCCTCGTACTTCTCACGATTTATTTTGTATCCCGACACCCTTAAATATAATCGTATAACGCTCGTTAACGGAGGTAGAGATTCGAGAGGATCGCGAGACGACGACAAAATATCGTCCCGCGCTCCGACCCCTCCCCCTTACTACGATAAAATATTTGGGTCTGCCCCGATCCAAACGGACAGAGGTTCCAAAACCGGCGTGAATGACAACGGGGACGGTGGGCATCCCTGACGTGTACCTCTTGAAATTGTCAAAAATGAGTAAGTCACACCCGCTGTCGTCACTGCGGCTCTAGGATTCTCATATAATAAACCGGCACATCTGGGACAGGTATATACGACCTAACCCAAAATTCCAGAGGGCTGCGGCCAAAAAGCCCCGTTCCGCCCTGTCGAAAGCCTTTTCGGCATCCGAGGACACGGCCGCGATCGGGTTTTTTTGGAACGATTTAGCCACGTCGGATGAATTAGCCTTCTCGTATTTTTCTCTGAGCCTCACATTGTACTGTGGTGAGTCAGATATCATTACAACAACCTCAGGAATTAGTCATTCTCCCAGAATTGGAAGAAACAGTAAAGCATCTTAAAGCGTCGACTCGCAGCCTTGATACGCTCCCCACATCCTTTCTCAAAAAGGTACTTGACTGTTTAGAAACTGATCTTTTACAAATAATAAATACCTCTCTGACCACAGGTACTTTTCCAGAGCCGCTAAAAACAGGAGTTGTTAAGCCTCTCCTGAAAAACAGTAACCTAGACAAAACCACACTTACTGTACTCTTCCTTCAGAATCACCCCTACACCGTTTCTCTTTCCATCCACACCATGATAGAACAGTTGAAACTATTCACTTGAGTTTTCTTAGGAAAAGCGCTTTTCACAACTTTACACAGATAACGTGCATAAAATATATGCGTAAAACAATTTACTGATTTGCTGCTGCTATCATTTATCTGCCAAAAGCGCGGCCCCAATAAAAAGGAATCGTACCTATCTGTCGCGCAAACCCGTCGAACGAGACGAGGTTCGTTCCCTTGAGGGTCCAGCGGGTCAAAGGTTCTCTGCGCCAGTGCTTCGCCCGGCCACGGATGCGACCGGTCGTGAAAGGTCCCGAACTAGACCCTGTCGTGTCGGTATCCTTCGTCGCGACAAGATCTCGCTCCGTCTGAAAAACACGGCGTCGGTCACGAGGGGCGCCGCTCGATGAATGAAGCGAGTCCTCCCGGGTATAGTCGCATTGTCGCAGCTATTTATCATAATCATCTGAGCATCACACAAAAGACTAAACGGAAACGTAAAACATTTCAAGTTCTTTACGCCGACATAAAATATTCAGTGTCTAAAAGCGGGTCCAGTCAGTCGATTCCACTGATTATTATTTCTAGAACCCCAGGGGCCCGACTCAGATTTTCTCATCGAATTTGCAGATTTCATAACAAATTTAGCTACTTCTTTAGACACGGCATTCATTGTTGGTGACTTTAATATTCATTTTGATCATCAGGAAGACTACTTAAGAGCAGCGGTTGTATCCACACTCTTGATTTGTTGTTAACATTTGGATTAGAAATTAAAAAACTTAGTTATAATTCCACAGTCTGAAGCTATTTCAGACCATTATCTCATCTCTTTTAAAATCTGCCTCTGTAGTGTTCTCGTACAGTGTGTCGGAACTCTGACTAAATGCCAAGATGAACCGAGTAGCCAACGAAGACAGAGTCGTAGTAAGGTCGACCGTTTACTGTGACCTCCTCGTTGAGATGTGGCGAAACCTGTAATAAAACATTACATGAAATATCGCATAAAATATTAAAACATTCACGGCATTATAAGTGACTAACGTCGACTCCCTTGTAGCAATTACAAGAGCTACTAGTGTTGCTTGTACACACGTAGCAAAATGATGAATGATGGGTAGGCGCGTCTGAGAATACGCGTGATTCCGCATGCCGCGAGCCCCGCCGTCTCTTCAAATTGGTGATTTAGTAGCAATTTCTCCATCAACGCCAAGTTTATTCACTCGGAATGGGCTCGCACGCCTCTCGTACGGCCGACGAGCATTATTAGACATCGGCCGCACTTACAGATACCGGCTTTCGACAAACTTTGAACTCCCTCGGGAAATCGCCCGAGCCGCGCGGACCGGTGATCCCGACGAGGCCTCGGCGCCGGCGGCGAGGGCGTGAACAAAGGAGCGAGGCGGCGTCGGGCCTAGGCTATGGCTAAACCCGCATCGACCGTTGATTCAGAGCATCTTCGTCGCTAATGTACGGTCTCTTGCAAATAAAACGGATGAGCCGCTGCTCCGGATATCGTCACACGGACGGATTGAGGATTGCGACGTCACGATTTTTACGGAAATGCGGCTCGACGACAATGTTCCCGGCGGTCCGTTGCTAAGCTTAGCTAGCTACGGAGGGACCGCACGTAAATATCGCCGAACGGCGGTCTGCGCGACCCGAAGGAGCTATCGTTGTTGCTGGAGACTTTGACCGCTCCAACCCGAGAGCAGTTTTTCGGGACCCCAGTGGAGAGAGTTGACAGTTTCCCGGTACCTAGGTGTTCACATCACACAGGACCTGTCTTGGTCCTGTCACACCAACGCCCTGGTGAAGAAGGCCCGGCAGGGTCTGTACCATCTGAGACGCTTAAGGGACTTTTTAAACTACCCTCGCGGGTGCTAAAGACTTTCTACACCTGCAAATCACACAAATCTCAGGACTGTGCTTCCCAAATTTCATCAGAATGTGGACTTTGCAACCAGAGGAGAAAACACGCTGGATGTTGTTTACACAAACATCCGGGGCGCATACCGGGCGAAGTCCCGCCCCCACCTCGGGTACTCGGACCACATCTCTGTTATGCTGATCCCAGCATACAGACCACTCAGCAGGCGTTCAAGACCAGCTCGAAAACAAGTGAGAACCTGGCCAGCAGGATCCATGTCTGATCTCCAGGACTGTGTCGAATGCACTGACTGGGACATGTTCAGGGAAGCTTCAACCAATGGCGATTTCGTCAACTTGGAGGAGTACACGTCCACAGTGACCAGCTACATCGGCATGTGCGTTGACGACGTGGCCATCTCCAAGACCATCACTACACGCTCCAACCAGAAGCCGTGGATGACCGCCAAGGTGCGTGCGCTGCTAAAAACAAGAGACTCCGCCTTCAGAGCAGGGAACAAGGTGGCCTTGAAAACAGCAAGGGCCAAACTGTGCTGTGCCATCAGAGAGGCGAAGCGCGCACACGCCAAGAGAATCGGAATTCAGAGTTCAGAATTCGGGCCGCCACATCCAGACTGTGCAATAGTTTCTTTCCTCAAGCCATCAGGCTCCTTAACAAAGAACTGAACTGAACTCTCACACACACACACAACTGTGTGACTGATCTGCACAAACCGGACTCAACACACACTCATACTCGCTTCGTGTGACCGATCTGCCCAAACCGGACTCAACTCACATCATACACTGCGCACACCCATCATTCAGTACCACTCGCACTAATCATTACCACAAAAATGTTTACATGCCGTTTTTGCACATCTTCCAGGATTACTGCCATTTGTTCTTTCGCACAATATTCTGTCCACATATTTTTGCCACTGTTCACTTTATCTTTGTTGCTGCTATATGTTTGATTGCACAATATTGTTTACATTTTTCTACTACTGTGCATCTTATTTTGTTAGGACAGGTTTACTGGCGGCGCTATTTTGTGTTTTGTGTATTGTGTATTGTCCTGCGTTGTTTGCACCAGTTGCACACATGCACTTTATGTGGCGAGGATCTTTCTACTAGTTCTTGGCCCTGTGTTTTTTCTGTTTCTGTGACTGTTGTTTTATGTTGTTGTATGTAGCACCTGTGTTCTGGAGGAACGTTGTTTCATTTCACTATGTACTGCATCAGCTATATATGGTTGAAATGACAATCAAAGCTTCTTGACTCTTGACAGCACCATGCAGGACAGGCGAGCCCTCCAGAAGGTGGTGCGTTCAGCTGAACGTACCATCCGCACCGAGCTTCCCTAACCTGCAGAACATCTACAGCAAAACCTTTTTCCCTGCACATATCTCACTTTTCGTGCGACGACACTTTAGACACTGGACTCGCACAGCACAGTGCACTTTACATTTTATATTTTTATACCACACAATACCGCACACGGACACTTATGAACACTTTACACCAAAACATTCCGCACACGGACACTTATGGACACTTTACACCACACCATACCGCACACGGACACTTATGGACACTTTACACCACACCGTATCGCACACTTTATGGACAATCAAAAACCATGTTTAAATTGTTTATTGTTGTTCACTGTTTAACTGCTCACTGCTATAAGCATTTTTTTGTATATAAATATATCTTTATATATTCTTATTTTATATAGTTTTTATACTTTATTTATCTGCCTTCTTTTTCTTTGTTTTATTTATTTATTTTTTTTCACATTTTTATTCCCTCATGCCGGACAGTCGTAAATAGCGTTTCACTGCATGTCGTACCCTGTGTGTATGTGTACGTGACAAATAAAATTGGATTTGATTTGACATGATACTACAAATATTGCCCCTCACCGCGTTCTCTTTCGCCGTATCCTCGTGGGCCCAAAGCACCCGGATCCTGTGCCTCGATCTCTTCTTTTCCAGCCGCTCGACCGTCAGGTCGCCGAACTTCTGCGGAACACGCGCGCTCGTTAAATTTACAGATACGGCGTTGTACGTACGCGTCCGAGTCGTTTCCGCCCGCACGCACCTCGTACGCGGAGGCCAGGAGACCGGTTGTCTGGTTCAGGGCGCTCGTCCAGCACACCAGGTCTCCTCCTCTTCTTTGTCGTCGTCTCGGGCGCGCGCCAGGAAACTGGGAAAATGAAAAACAACCTCGCGGATACTAGTAGTTTTGAGTAAACAGTGCTGACCACACTGGGGTACTGCAGTTTACGAGGGCCTCGAAGCAAACAGAAAAAGTGCATAGGGCGTCTTTTTTAAATCGATTAAATAAATATCCACCAATTTAACGGAAACCGATAGCTACATTGGAACGTACTCGAATGGTGCCGACTAATAGTTACAAAAAATTTGGGTTAGGAACTGCTTCACGATACAGAGAAAGCCGTGTTTGCCCAAAGAGTCTAAAACGGCAGCGTATAAAAACCAGACACCTGCACAAGCGTGCCAAAGTTAACGGGTATGAGAATGATATTTTTGTGGATTTGCCGACATTGCAATAAATTTGAGCGTCACCATACGACCGAGGTTACGCGGTATAAACGGGGTTAGGGGTCCAATCGGCGAGTTTTGAGTCGTCGCTGCGAAAACACCAAAGTTGCTCTCTGATTTGAGAACCTGCATTTACACCGTAACAGAATTTTGTCGCTGCAAAAGTGAACTTTTCACTTTTAAAAACTTGCATTAAAACTCACATTAGACTCGCACCCGTTTTGACTAAAAGTTTTGCCGTACGATTGCATGTGTTTTCCGAAAACGATTCTTCGGTTTATGCCGTGCTCCGTGCTTGTACCCTTTTACTGGATGATGTGCAATAAAATGGCTCGTACCTCCTTTAAATGGGTTTGAGCGCGTAGTGCAGAAACATTGCGATTGTAGGGATTTTATAATTATTTTATGGCACAAAACGGTAAGGCCTAAAGATCTAAACCTTGGCCAGATGGTGGAGCTCCATTTGGGGAGACAAAGTATCATCCCAATTGGCCAAAGGGGGGTGCTACAGTCAAAAAGAAATTTCAAACATTTTTGGCCATAGCTCACAGTTTGTCTCACAGGTATGCAATGGGCCTGTGAAGACCTTTACAAATCTCAAAAAACATGGCACCTGTTACACAAGGTTAACAGAGGCTCTGGGGCCTAAAGAGATCAGCCGCTTGGGGGCGATATACTGTTTTTTTTTTTTTTTTTTTGCGAAAGATACGAGAAATTAAAACGCTACCACTAGCTTATTAAAGCCAAAAAGAATGGAAAACACTCGCATAAAAAATTCTAAACTCTCGATGTTTAGATCGAGAGTTTTCAGTTTTTAAAATGCTCCCGGAGCTCAAGGAATGGTTACATTTTTCGTCTGAATCTAACCGTGACTTGCATCGGTGAGCGATCGGTTTCCGATCGATGTTTCGTTAGACGTCCGTGTGAAATAACGACTATTTGAATATAGTCGAGTGAAATTTTCGAGCTCCCGTACGGTTCAGTCTGATCGAGCGTAGTGTCGGCAAATGACAAACCGTAACCATAAAATACGTAACGGGTTAAAACGTATACCTGGTCAGAATCATCAGAGACTGGCCGTCGTCGGCGCTGGTGCAAATATCTTCGACGTTCGATTTGAGCACGGCCAGACCCAGGTGGAATATTATTTTCGCTCCGTGGCAGAAGAAGCAGTCGAGGACGCGCAGGCCGCTGCGGAATGGTACGGAGCTGAGGAACAGGGCGAGGAACCAGGAGAGAGACAGAGACGAGAGAGCCGTAAGGTCCGGTACTCGCTCGGCCAGGTGGGGCAACAACTCGCGGATCAGCTCCTCGAACACTGAGCAGTCCACCTGAGCGCCTGAAAGAAAGACACTGGAAAAGGAAGGGCTAGAGGCACACGCTCAGGACGCGACGTCGCGGCGCTGAACTGGCAACGGTGAACAAACCCGCACACAAGAGGCCGCTATAAATTTCACTCACCTATGACCCTGCGATCAAAGTAATCGGGCAGCATCCTCTCACACACCGTGACCAGCAGCCAGAACGCTTCCTCCTCTCTGGTGTACAGCAGCAAGAACGACGCCAAGATGTTCATAGATTGCGCAAGCAAACGAACGAGACGACGTGAGATACGGTTTCGCGTCAGCGGACGGACCGCTCGTGCGGGTGCGCGTTTGTACCTACAATCGCCGTGCCGCGATGCCGGTCTCGCTCTGAAACGCGACGTGTTCGGGCAGCGAGCGCCTAAGGTCTCGCTCGATCTCGGTCGGAGTAAGATCGTGAGCGGTCGTTCAGATAGGAGCTCGCTTCTGCAACACCAACCAACAAGTGCACGAGCACCCTTCATCATCAGTTAGAATAAAAATTCCATTAAAAAAAAAATTATTCAATACACACACACACACACACACACACACACACATCAGTAGCTCTTACCTTAAAAGGCCAGCCACATCTCTCTCAAGTTTTCGTGTTTTTTCTGTGCGGAAGCCGGGCGCCCAAACTCCTCCAGACGCTTTGGGGGAAGTGGATGTGATACCGACCACGTACATACAGCCGTAAAACTAAAATTAATTGACATTTGATCACAGGGGCTCTTCCGGTGCCTCACTACCTGGCAGGGGTCAGCATAAACAGCGAGCTTTTTAAATGAGTAAGAAATTCAACCGAAAATAAAGTTAGCGTTAGCATCGTGCATGTACATGCTATGCTTACAGTCGGAATGTATTCAGACCTCCTTCACTTCACTCATTTTTGATACTACAGTCATTCATATTGTGTTTATGGGGTCCTGAGTGAAGGAAAAATTAAAAATAAATAATTTAAATATGGTCTAAATATTTTACAATTAAATAATCCGGGGTGAAAACAAAATCACGTGTTGCAACTAAAAATGAGCTCAGACGCCTCCGATTTCTCTTGATGTCCAAACGTGTTACTATTTTACATGATTTGGGAAGACGCGTTTCTATAGAAGGCCCTGGTTTGCAAGCGGTTTAAGAGATTGCCGTTCGTTTGCGCCTTGCACGTTGTTAGATGTGTTAGACGTGAACTGAGTGTGTTAAAGAAATAAAAGATTGGATGACCCATAACTTTTTACTATTAAATTCTGATAAGACGGAGATTTTGCTTATTGGCCCAAAAACCAGTATGCGGCATCTCGACCTGCATTTAGACGGATGTTCTGTAACCACTAATTCAACGGCAAAAGACCTGGGAGTTATTTTAGACAGCGACTTGTCTTTTAAAAATCACATCAACCAAGTCACAAAAACAGCTTCTTTCACCTTAGAAATATTTCCAAGTTAAGAAACATGTTATCTATATCCGATGCAGAGAAGCTCTTCCATGCGTTCATGACCACCAGAATGGACTATTGTAATGCATTACTGTCCTGCATCATTAATAAACAAGCTTCAGTTGGTTCGGAATGAGGCAGCAAGAGTTCTTACAAGGTCAAGAAAATATGATCATATAACCCCGATCTTTTAACACGCTGCAATCCGTCACGCTCCATGAGATCTCAAAACCCTAAACTTCTAGTAGTTCCTAGAATAGCAAAGTCCACTAAAGGTGATAGAACATTCCCACATTTAGCCCTTATCCTTTGGAATAGTCTTCCTGGCGGTGTTTAGGGCTCAGACACGCTCTTATACACTTTCACACCCTTCTCCCTTGTTCAACCTTTTTTCTTTAGTGTTTACCTGCTCAGGGGTTAAATAGTTTGTATTTATTTGAATTGTTTTCCTCGTTGTAATATAATTCGATTGCAAGGTTTAACCCACAATAAAGCACAGTGCAGGTTTGGTGAGTGTTTATTTATGGGGAAGGAGTCACAAGAACAGAAAGGCACAGTGGTGTGGGTTAAAGTGGTCATGTACAGTAAATGGGAGGTAATCTAACGCTTGCATAAGTTAATACTTGATTGAATTTGTCCACAATGATGTAGGTGCAAACAATGGAACTAAAAATAAAAAGCTGATTACATTACATTCAGTTTGCATGTCTAGGTTGTACGAGAGGAGTCGACATGCGAGTCAAGAGTTTAAAAACACTAATAGCTGTTTTCACATTTTTTCCCCACACGTATCAAACATGTGGCATAGGTTGTCCTTGTAATAAGATACATGCACGGTGTCGATTTCAGTCACACGCATGGTGCGGCTCAGTGCAAACTTCAAATCTGTGAGTTGCCTGTGAAATTTGGCTTTAAAGTAAATAAATTTTGTGTAAAGTTCCTTCAATAAGATTATTCTTGCAAAGATTCGTTACACGGCACGAGTCACACGGCTTCTCGGATCCGGCTCGAGTCGAACGGCAAGCGTGTGCGTCAGGAACCGCACGGATCCAGAGTTTTTTTAGCGGAGGAAATCTTGCTGCCCAGGTCCGGGTGCATTTCCAGGAAGTCGACCAGCGCTCGTTCCGTTAGAACAGAGGCCAGGATCTGCTCAAAAGTCACCGTCCCGTCCGAAGGCTCCCGGGTATCCTCCGGTTCCCGGTTCTTGTGCGCGGCTTCTCCGATTCTCAGCACCAGCCCGGTGACCGCTCCTACCGCTTGGATGAGTTCGTTCTCATCGGGAGTGTCGTGGCACATCGTGCAGAGGGTCTTGCAGAACTGAATGAACTCGTGCTGTAAAAAAAATAAAATGGGTGTGTGAGAAAACAAAGGCTGGCTAGGCTGAGGTGGTCAGTCTGTGTGCCTGTCTCCCTTTTCTCCACACACAACTGCTGCCTGACCTCACTCACCTGCTTCATGCCAGGCAACAGCTCCTTGCTACGCTCAGCCTTGGCCAACTCCTCCCTGAGCATTTGCTGCAGCAGCTCGCTCGAGCTCCCGCCCTCTCCTGCCCCTCCAACAATGCACCCACCTGCAAACAAAACAACCCGGTCTCTTCTCCAGCCCCCCAAAACCCTAACCCTTTCATTGAAACAACACCATGAAAAGACACACACACACCGAGACTCTCCGTGCTCCGGCTTCCTTCTCCAGGGGAAATGTGCAGCCGATACAGGAGGCGCACCTTCTCCGTCAGGTCGTCGCCGTACACCGTATCTAGAGGCGCACACGAACGGACAATTCAATCAAGTTTTATTTGTAAAGTGCTTCTCACAACAGACATTATCTAAAAGCAACTTTACACAGAAAACTTGCAGTTACAGAAATACGGTTCAGGCCAAATGTGAGTTTGAAGGAGGTTGGCGCATGGTAGGGTTTAAGGGGTGATCGGGATAAAACATAATAACGTCTTTTATTAAAACAAACAAATGCCGAATCCAAAAGTGGCAAATAACAGCAGCAGCAAATCAGTACATGTTTATGCATATATCGTTTTATACCGAATGAAATAAATTCTATATTCTAGCCGTGTCGAGAAAACTGCCAAAATATATATGCCGAATAAAAAGGAATCGAACCAAACCTATCCATCGCGCAAACCCGTCAAAGGAGACAAAGTTCGTTCCTTCGGGGTCCAGCAGGTCGAAGGTTCTCTGAGCCAGGGCTTCGCCCGGCCACGGACTCAACCGTTCGTGAAGGGTCCCGAACTGGACCCTGTCGAGTCGGTATCCTTCGGCGCGAGAGGAACTCTCTCCGTCTCCCCGATACAATCCGGTCAAATGCTCCGTCTGAAAAACACGGCGGCGGTCACGAGGGGCGCTACTCGACGCAGGCGTCGGTTCCTTAGCGACACACGCAGCAAACGCACCTTAAAGACTTCGTAGAGTTCCGACAGGTCCTCTCGAGACAGGGACAGTCCGGACGACGCCAGCCGTAACTACGGAAGGTCAAACACCGGTCAATAAAACAAGCGCTCGTTTTTGGTCGGCGAGAGCGTGACCCGGCGAGCGTCTACACTCACCGTGTTCTCTTTAGCCGTGTCCTCGTGGGCCTGAAGCACCCGGATCCTGTGCCTCGATCTCATCTTTTCCAGCCGCTTGACGGTCAGGTCGCCGAACTTCTGCGAAACACACGCGCTCGTTAACTTCGTATACGCCGTTTTACGTACGTGTCCGAGTCGTTTCCGGCCGCACGCACCTCGTAAGCGGAGGCCAGGAGACCGGTCATCTGGATCGGCGCTCGTCCCGCACGCCGGGTCTCCTCCTCCTCTTCGTCGTCGTCTCGGACGCGCTCCAGGAAACTGGGAAAATAAAAAATGTCACAGATACTGGCAGCCTTGAGAAAATTTGCTGGTGAACAGAAAAAAGTGCATAACATTTAAAATTTATTAAATAAACCATTTAATGGAACTATATAATTTAGTTGGAACGTACTTGACAATCTAACTGCTTCACTATGCAGAGTAAAGCTGCGTTTGCCCAAATAGTCTCAAGTCTAAAATGGCAGAGTATAAATACCCGTCACCTGCACAAGCGTCGTATGAAAAGATTATTATTGTAGAATTCCCGACATTGCAATAAATTTGAGCATTACTGTATAACCGATCGCACGATCTTTGAGAAGGGGGTTAGGGGTCCGATCGGTGAGATTTGATTCGTCACTGCGGAAAGCACCAACAGTCTCGCCGATCTCGGAACCTGCGTTTATAGCATAACACAATTTTGTGGCTGCAAAAGTGCATAACTTACATTAGACTCCAGTCAAGCCACACAAAGAAAATAAAATTCTATAAAAGAGCAGGACAAAAAAACCCTCAAACACAACTAAACAAACAACTATGCCACATTACACTCAACTCAATCAAAATGGGTGTCTGGGACGATTTTGCCGCACGATTGCGAGTGTTTTTTTAAAATGATTCTCTACTGAATCCTCGGTTTAGACCAGGGGTTTTCAACCGGTGGTCCGAGGCCCCCTGGTTGCCCGCGGCGGCATTGCACGTGGTCCGTGACATCCTACATAATTTCACTATTAAAATCACTTTTTTTCCATAATTTATTTTTCCAAACATTTCCAGAATATTTGCACATTAGTGGGAAAACTGAATTTAATGAAAATATCTAAAATATTCAAACTGACACAGGATAGGCTAGCTTTGCACCTATCAGGCCTATGCTTTGCTAACGTTGTGTTTTGCCTCATATACGTACACATTCATCTTGCACGCGAAATAGACCAGCATCTCGGAGTTAAGAAAACACATTATTAAGGTTTTATTGAATAGATGCTTAATAGTTTTGGTGAATTGAAATTTGGAGTGGAGCTGTTAGCTAACGTTTCTAACTAAGGTGAAGTTTGCTAGTCAGCACCAGCATGGATCGCTTTTTACAATAGTGGGCGCAGATTACTTGTTAGTCAGAATGGTGGACCCTGGCACAGAACCAGTTGAAAACCCCTGGTTTGGACCATATTCGGTGCTTGTACCTTTTTATGGGACGATCTGCAATAAAATGGCTCGTACCTCCTTTAAATGGGTTTGAGCGCGTAGTGCAGAAACACTGTAATTCTAGGGACGTTTATTATTATTATTATTTCGCCGCCATAAAACTGATCGCGCAGACAAAACCGCAAGGCCTAAAGATCTAAACCTTGGCCAGATAATGGGGCTCCATTTGGGGAGAGATTCATAAAGTATCATCATGTGAAATTTCACATGGGTCAAAACTAAGTAATTCCCTGATTCGCTCTACAAAGTCTGTCTTTTCCACAAAATGCAGTCATGTCCAAAACCTACTTTTGCAAAGTAGTGCGAGGTTTTTCGCCCGATCAGAACCGGACCGGTGCAGAAATGTTCCCTGCACAGTGAAGGGTGAGAGGTGCTGAAACATTCAAAGTACAAGGTCTTTACTAGTGGAAATGTGATAATAAATGTGATAACTGGAAAGTGATCACTCCCACAGAGGTCATCCCAGACCCTCCGTGAGCAGTCAAGGTAGATATCGGCACTGCATATTGTCAAATCGATCGCCGAATAGGTACCGTGACCTGGGTCAAGATGTGTTTTTGTCCCATCATTTAGCAAACACAAATCATTATTTCCTATAAAAGCTTTCGTTCTTTTTCCTTCGACATCACATCGTTCTTCACATCCCTATAAAGTATTACGACTGTTAAAGTCACCCGTGAGTTTTGGTATTGTAGTTGTGAAACAAGTTTATCCGTTTCCCGAGGTCAAATACTTTCATACGGGGGAATGTAAATAGAACATACTGTTATAACTCTGCGAAGAGTAATTTGAACTGCTACTGCTTGGAACTGGGTATCCAACGCTATATGACTGTGAATTATATTTTTCACCAAGACCGCTGTTCCCCCAGAAGGCCGGTGGAGATTTGGACCATACGCACTGTACATTTTGAAATCTTTAAACCTCCAGGCATCTTTTGGAGATAAGTGGGTCTCCTGAATACAATAGACAAGTGGACTCAGATCCGCAGTTAACTGTTGTAATTCCGCAAAGTTAGTTTTTATCCCTCGACAATTCCACCGGATTATTATGGCTACTTATCCCAAAGCGGGAAAAATGGGAGCGGGTCCTTTGTTTTTACACTTAGGGGAGAGACTGCGGCTACGACTAAGCACAGTTTCAGTCATTTCAACGTCTTTTGGATTATCATTTTCCTGAGATCGGCGTATCTCCTGACTTGAATGTTGGGTTACTGTGCTTTGGAATTTTTTTTTCTTTTGAACCGCTTTGTTCCAGTTGTTCATCTTAAACTTGCTTGGTCTGAATGTAAACGTTCCTTGTTTTTTGGGAATTCAAATTCTTTGTGCTGCTTATGTCTTTGGGTTTATCTGTAGATATCCAATTTAGAGCCATCTGACAACTACTGGTATGTGCCTTATATACTGTCTATAACAGGGGTCACCAACCTTTTTGACACCGAGAGCTACTTCTCGGGTACCGACTAATGTGAAGGGCTACCAGTTTGATACACAATTCTGAAATAACAAATTTGCTCAATTTACCTTTAATTATATGTTATTAATAATTCATGATATTCACCTATATCAGTGGGCCAAAACTCAAAACACACTTTAGGTCGTGGGCCAAACAGGATAAACATTTCTTGAACACACTAAAAAAAATTTTTTTTAACATAAATATGAATAAAAACAAACAGGAATATTATTCCAGAATAAATAAACTAAAACTTTAAATAAATATATAAATATCTCCTGTCAAAATGATACAAGTTAGAAATATGAACATGCTGCGAAAAACCTGTAAAAATTGTGCTTTTAAGTAAACGTTAAAATAACAACAAATCTAAACAATCAGATTTCTTTGCTCTTATGCCATTTTATAAAAAAATAATCAACTTTAAATAACTTAAAATATTTGGCTCTCCATAAAAATATCTCCAGTCAAACACCAGACGTGTCACAGCTTCAACATGCAGCTCTTCAGAAACTCTCCCTCAGTAAATAACCTGCTGATGTGCCTTTGATTTCTCCTCTGTTTTCACACCAGCTTCACTTTGTGATTTTGCTCTGCTGAAATGTCAGATTCTTCTTTAACTCTTAGATACTTTCTGTATCTTCTGCTCTGCATTCAGGGTTTTCAGCTTCTTCTAAAGTTTTGTCCCGTTGTTCCGTCTTAGATTCAATTCCTTAATTACAGCCACATTCGCGCCACTAATAAGACACACGAGTTTACCGGCAGTGTCAGTAAACATCTATTTAGAATCCTATCGGTTTTGAAAGGCTCTGTTTTCAGAATCAATTTTCCTCTTCGCCACGGAGAGGCGCTGTTTCACAATAACTGTACAATAGGGTTAAATACGTCAACAAAAGCTCGACTTGATTGACGCTGGAATGTTCGCAGGTAGTCTAGCGTTCAGTGAGACAGCTGAAGCGCTGCATTATGGGATCTGTAGTTTGTGTTTATCGTCGCTTCATATCGCCGGGCCATTAACAATAATTATAGTAGAGCTATATAGAATCATCTCGCGGGCCGGATATAATTGTACGTCGGGCCGGATTTGACACCGGGTTTGACACCCCTGATCCATGTGTAGACACTGATCACGTTAATGATTTCTCACAATAATTATCAACAATGATTTAACAAGGTAGGAAACAGCTATTTTTAGAAAAGGCTCGCGGGCGACTCATGTGGTCCTTGTGGGCGACCTTTTGCCCGCGGGCACCACGTTGGTGACCCCTGGTCTATAACAACATCAGAATAAGACTACTACTTCAGGGTAAAAGCAGGGAGTCCTTCAACTAATTTGCGAGCTTCAACATAGCTCACCTTCCTTGTGTGTTTCATTCTTTATATTTCCTTCTCTTTAATCCAGACAAGCTGCGTGATCTCAAGGCAGTTTTTGCATTTAGAGGGTTTTGTACAGGTTATTTCATGATGCTCTTAACCACAATTCCGGCAAACCGGCTAATTCCTACATCCTGCAGAACCGTGACCGAACTTCTGACATTTTAAGCATCTCAGTGGATTTGGTATAAATATATCCACGTTTCATTCTTTCTGGTGGTCTGTTAAAAGTCAGATGGCAGGCCCTGCCATTGTACTGTAAATTGTGAAAAATAAAACGTAAAATAACATAAAATGAGCAAACCGACAAAGAAAAATGTTTTATGAGTGTTTAAATGTGGAACATGATTAAAAAACAACTTGAGGTTTTGAGTGATTTTGCCTTTACTTTTCTCCAAAACTCCACAGTAAAATTATTTGAAATGTAAGATAGTAAAAGACAGGGACACTGTGCGTCTGACGCAGCAAAACCGAACCAATTCCAAATTACAGATGACACTGTGCCTTTCTTGGGAACGAGTTCTTCTGCTCGCTGCCATGTTGTTTGTGTATCTCTATGGCAAACGCGCGGGGGGAGGGAGGAGGGCTGAGTTCATTCGAAACTATGGAAGTCCAGAGGGGAGCGTTGGCGGACATTAAAGAAAAACCTGATTTTTATTGAAACAGATCGATGTAAACTACACATTCGAGTTAATCGATAAAATCGATTTATGACCCAGCACTACCCAGTTTCAATTCTGAGGTTATATCAGCTTCATCCATATCCTGCAGTTCTTTGGCACGGATTACGCCTTTGCTATTGTTCAAAGAAGGACGACAGAAGGCTTCCATAGCTATACCAGCCAAGGTATACCACGCAAACCCATTAGCTTACCGCGCCGCTAAACCCGCTCCAACCCTAACCCTAACCCGTTACGACACCGCGTTTTGCCACGTGGGCGGAAACATGAAAAAAAAAAAAACCCTGCAACACGGGCATGTTTAAGGGGAAAAAAAAAAAGTCAGAAATCAGCTGTGCGAGGTATCGAATCGCTCGTCTCTCCGAGTACGGTCGCATTTTGTGGTCGGCACTAAAAACAATACGGCCGGGGTGTGGAGTTTTGCACCGGCATGCACTACTCACATTTTCTTCAGGAAATGTCACATTCTAGTTGGATAGTGAAGTTTTCAATCTCACGTGCAATTAAGTCTAATCGAGTGGAGTGTCAGAAAATGACAAACCGTAACCATAAAAGACATAACGGGTTAAAACATATACCTGGATAGAATCATCAGAGACTGGCCGTCGTCGGTGCTGGTGCAAATATCTTCGACGTTCGAGTCGAGCACGGCGAGCCCCAGCTGAAATATTATTTTCGCTCCGTGGCAGAAGAAGCAGTCGAGGACGCGCAGGCCGCTGCGGAACGGTACGGAGCTGAGGAACAGGGCGAGGAACCAGGAGAGAGACAAAGACGAGAGAGCCGTAAGGTCCGGTACTCGCTCGGCCAGGTGGGGCAGCCGCTCGCGGATCAGCTCCTCGAACACGGAGCAGTCCACCTGAGCTCCTGAAAGAAAGAAAGACGGGGGAGAAGGGTTAGAGGCACACGCTCAGGTCGCGACCTCGTGGCGCTAAACTGGCAACGGTGAACCAAGCCGCACACAAGAGACCGCTATAAATTTCAACAAAAACCCCCTACGGAACAGTTGTGTTTTTCCTCCCGCACACACTCACCTATGACCCTGCGGTCAAAGTAATCGGGCAGCATCCTCTCGCACACCGTGACCAGCAGCCAAAACGCTTCCTCCTCTCTGGTGTACAGCAGCAAGAACGACGCCAAGATGTTCATAGACTGCGCACGCAAACGAACGAGACGATGTGAGATACGGTTTTGCGTCAGCGGACGGACCGTTTGTGCGGGTGCGCGTTTGTACCTGGCAGTAGCCGATTGCCGGGTTGCGGGCGGCGTAGGCGTTAAGCACGCGCCGCAGTGCCGCGATGCCGGTCTCGCTCTGAAACGCGGCGTGTTCGGGCAGCGAGCGCCTCAGGTCTCGCTCGATCTCGTCGCTCGTCTGCTCGTTCGACCTCGCCGCCAGCAGGTCGGAGTAAGAGGGTGAGCGGTCGTTCAGATAGGAGCGCGTCTGCAACGCCAACAAACAAGTGCACACGCACCCTTCATCATCAGTGTATAAAAAATTCTATAAAAAAATAAAAATTTCAACACACACACACACACACACACACACACACACACACACACACACAGTAGCTCTTACCTGAAAAGGCCAGCCACATCTCTCCTCGCAGCGACTCTGGGATGCCCGCGGCCACAAGTTTTCGTGTTTTTTCTGTGCGGAAGGCGGGCACACCGCGCCCAAACTCCTCCAGATGCTCCTCCCACAGCTACGACAAACGTGAAAGGCCTGATTAGAAGACAAGGCAGGACCTTGGCCCCAAACGCTTGCAGGGTTGATATACAAAAATATCGTAGCGGTGAAAAGGAGGACCACCGTTGCCCCTTGTTTCTCGTACGCTTCGGGGGAAGTGGATGTGATACCGACCACGTACATACAAAACAAAAATTATTTGACATTTGATCTCTTCAGGGGCTCTTCCGGTGCCTCACTTCCTGGCAGGGTTCAGCATAAACAGCGAGCTTTTTAAATGAGTAAGAAATTAGACCGAAATAAGGTTAGGGTTAGCATTAGGGTTAGCGTTAGCACGCACACCGTGTATGTACATGTTCACTGTCGGAATGTATTCAGACCTCCTTAACTTCACTCAATTTTGATACTACAGTCATTCACATTGTGTTTATGGCGTCCTGAGTGTAGGAAAAATTTGAAAAAAATAATTTAAATATGGTCTAAATATTTTACAATTAAATAATCCGGGGTGAAAACAAAACAATCATGTGTTGCAGCAACACTTGAAAATGAGCTCAGACGCCTCCGATTTCTCTTGATGTCCAACCGTGTTTCCATTTGACATGATTTGGAAAACACGTTTCTATAGAAGGCCCTGGTTTGCAAGCGGTTTAAGAGATTGCCGGTGTTTCCACTTTTGGCTACAACACATAGTGTTGTTTGTCGGTTGACGTTGGATGATTCGAACGGTTCCGTACGACAGGAGGAGGCCACCTTTTTTTAAACCAATTCTCTCTCGTCCTCTTCAGCGTGAGAGCTTCTGCTCGTCTCGTTCGTTTGCGCCTTGCTCGTTGTTAGATGTGTGGATTAATCAGAAAATTTTTATCAGAATCAGGCTGCAACAAAATTTAAAGAAAGGAGGTTTGAATACCTTTCGAATGCAGTGTTTTATAACTCGGACAGTATTGCATTACATAAATTTTCTCATAAAAAAAAAAAACAAAACAAAAAACAGAAAAACAACATACACATCGGTACTCGTACTTACGCGCCTGCGCTCTGGGGATTCCGATCGGCCGGACAGGAACGTGGCCGTTAACGCTTCCTCGAGAATCACAGGACGGGCCGTCTCGTCCGTGTCGTAGCAAAACGTGTAATACGGGGTAGAGGAAACCTACAAGACAAATGTGCATAAAGGAGACATTTACATTTGCAGCATTTGGCAGACGCCCTTATCCAGAGCAACTTACAACTGCAGGGGAGGGTTTTTTTTTTAGGGCTTTTTGCTCAAGGGCCCAGCAGTGGCAGCTTGGTGGTGGTGGGATTTGAACCTGTTATCTTCTGATCCAAAGCCCAATGCCTTAACCACTGAGCTACCACCTCCCATGGTTATAAGCGATAAAAAGATTTGGCGAGTGAAGAGATCAGCCATGCCGAGGTACGGTACCTGGGTGTTTTTGACGGGCGTGGCTCTGAGACGAGCGTTCAGGTCGTCCACCAGCCGGTCGTGGTGAGCCACTTCGATCAATTGGAAAGCGCGCTTGGAGCGCACGCTGATGATCACGGGGTTTGGCAGAGCGCTGGTGCTCTCCGCTTTCTCCACGGACTGCACCTGAGAGAACGGTATGAAATCGGTCACGGCGTTTGTCACGGTACGGTCGCCATTACGGTTTTTACCGGCCCGAGGCGTGGCTCTTTTTACACACGCGGGGTCACGCTGTTTAAGAAAAACCTGGCTTCGGAGTTCATTAGTTTCCTTCGAGTTCTAAATCAAGCTGTTTTTTGCACTTGCTAGACAGAAGCGCTGCTGCGAAGCCTCCACAAGACTAGTTATTTCCTGTTCTCGCTTTCGCCTTTGGTGGGTGAGAAGCTCTATTTAAAACCGTTCTCGGTTTTACTCTCTCTCTCTACAAATTAATTAGGGGTTGTGGGGGGGGAACGCTGGAGACTCCACCCACGTAATAATAATCGCACGGCAAACTTCTCGACAAACTCTGGCGGATGCCCGGTGTGACCAGAACGTGTTTGTGATACAACTCCCATATGCCTTTTCTTTTTTATTATTATTTTATGTCTACAGAAAAGCTTGTAATCAGGGCTCCGCTGAGAGTCTTGATCGAAGACTTTTCAAAGGCATAGAAATCGTAGATATTTACAATAGTCGCTTCGGGCCGTACCTCGGTGAAAGGGATGAGGAGGGTGCAGTGTCCCTCCTGAAGGCTGCTGAAGGCCATGTAATTTTCTGTGACGTAGAGAGTCCCGGCCGTGTGACATCGGGCGTGAGGCGTCCAGGCTGAGCATCGCATGGCTTCCTTTAGCGTCTCGGAACGGGGGAGCCCGAAGAGCGAGAGCACGTACTGGCGCAGAGCCTGCTGCTCCAGGTCCCTGTGGAGTGCAACACACACAGCTCTAGATTAGAGTGCAGGCCTTGACTGCAGCCATTTTATAAACAAACACAGAGTTAATAAAGCTCGAAAGCACATATTATACCACACATTAGCATATACACACACGCGCGCGCGCACATACACCAGACACGCTGTACAGGAGCTACTTATTCTGTACAGCACTAAAAAGGAGACTCACTGCTTACTTTTTTCTGTTCCTTCTTTGTTGTTTCTCTTCCTTATCTGTACATCCTTCCTTTCATTTAAAGGAAGTGAAGCAAAAACATAACCCGCACACTGAAGAAGCTCGAATTTACACGCTTTTGATTGACAAGTTTCGGCAGAGGGGGGTCCGTACCGTTTTGTGACGTCGGAAGCCGGACGGCCGTCGTCAAAGAGTCTGCGCAGCGCCGTGTCTGCCAACTGTGTCATCGCCGTCGTCGCTTCTTCCACGTCGAGGAACATTGAGAACTCGTGCCGCTTTCTCCGAGTTCGGACTCGGACGGCGTCGTTGACGAGGCCGAAGGTTGCGCGCTCCAGCGCCGTGACTTCCGCCCACGGGATCAGCAGCTTTGCTGTTGAAACGGGAGGGGGGGTAAAAATTTTTACAATTTTTCCTTAAATTAATGTAGCAAACGACACCGCAAAGTAAAACGCCTTCTATTGTGATGTAAATTTAGCGACCGGAACGGGATCGGACGAGAGAAACTAAATCGCTCACCCTCTTTCCCGAGCATGGACGAGTAGAAAGCCAGGTGATTGGTGGAAAGGTAGAGCCAGCCCTGACGTGGCACTCTGCCTTTCCGGCAGCAGCAAGAATAATGAGCCACCAGTTTTTCTGTCGGCGGCAGGCCGAACCTCTGCTCGAATCGCGCCGTCGCCTCGCGGAAAGGGGTCGGGTCTTCTTCCGGCGACGCCGGGCCCGTCGGCGCCTCCTCGGCGATCAGGCCCTGGAAAACGATGCGGCGTTTGATGAGCGATCGATCGATGGTCTTTCGCCATCGACAAACACATTTATGTAGGTGAGAGTGAGGATTAAAATAAAACCTCGAGTTTAAGATGGCTTATTAAATGCGGTTTAAACAAAAAAAAAGGTATTAATCTGCCATGCGCCTCAGTGTTAAAATACGAATCGGCGAGATAAACCTTGACTTTGCCTTGCGCAAAACTTGCGGCGTCCAGTTTGTTCTCAAACACAGACATGTAGGGCAACAGGTTCTGGTCCAACCAGTTCCAGTGTTTCTGAACTTCTTCAACTGTGGTTCCTACACACAAACGAAATATCAAATATATAAACAAAAGTATCTAAGCCATTATAACAAAAGTTGCATCTGTGTAATGATATTCTATGACATGAGTGTTCAAAGTGTAATGCTTGCAAACGGCTGTCAAAGTTCTTGCCGCTGGCGATGACCCAGCTGTTCTGCGAACCAGGAACTTGCAGTAGGATCCGAAACGGTGCGACTCGTGCGTTCGAGTCCAACACGGTGTCCAGCGCTCCCACCAACATACCTACACACAAATATACACATTTCCATGAGTCTCACAAACAAGCAAGTCATGGGCCATACCACAAACCACGCCGTAGACAATGACCTGACTTCCTTTTCCTCATGTTTCACTTTTCTTTTGTGTTACTAAGAGGTGCTGCTCTCCATCTGCAATCAAACATTTTCTAAACTGAATATATTGAGGTACAGTTTCCAAAAGTCCATGAGACCATCAGAGAGTGACCATGAGAGGGAAACACCACATCTTTGGGGCAAGACGGACAATGGAAAAACACACCAGACTGAGACATTGACAGAATACTTCTAAATATTTCTACAGACAAACCAACCATAAGAGAGAATATCAAAGACAGAAGGATCATCGGATAAAGAGACTGAGAAAGTATCTCAATAATGCAAAGCATGAAAAGAATCCAGTGACACCAAGCTAGCCCCCAGCCTGGTGGACCACGCCACGCCACGTGACATTTCCCCCGTGTGGTCAGCGATAACTTTAGGGCTGTAACGAATTCGACAACATTTATTTCCTTAATGCTTTATTCAGTCTATTCAAGTAAACACCGAGCACCGCGTTTCCCACTGACCATTTTCATTGATGCACCACCCACTAAACTAAACACAGAAGATGCTGCAGAACAGGAAGTAAACAGTGTCGGTCGAGGAGAAGATTCAGGTCAAAGAAAATGCCAGAAAGTTTCCCAAGTTTGGGATCATTTTAAACTAAAACAAAGAAAACACTACAGTGCGGTTACTGTTTTAAAGTCTATTGAAATCGATACTATTATTACAGTGCTTTCAAAAGGTTCCTCCACAGTGGCTGCGAAGAGCAGATAGTGGAGTCATGATCTTTTGGCTACTCTGTCTCCATACCCATCTGTCCTCTACAGCCGCCTTTTTCAAACTGCATGTCTTCCCTTACCACATCCATAAATCTCCTTCCTCTTTTCCTCCTTCCTGGTGCCTCCATCCTCAGCATTCTCCTACTGATATACCCCATGTCCCTCCTCTGCACATGTCCAAACCATCTCAATCTCACCTCCCTCACCTTGTCTCCAAAATGTCCTACATGCGCTGTCCCTCTAATAAACTCATTTCTAATCCTGTCCATCGTCATCACTCCCAACGAACATCTCATGTATGGTATCATCTAGGAAACGAATCGAAAGGCCTCTGGACGTAAAGATTTGCCAATCGTGGGTTGAGCTCTGGGACTCCAGGAAGAACGAGCAGAAAAGCAGGCCGAATGCATCCGCAAAATAAGGACAATCGCACGAGTTCTGCAAAGAGAAAAATGGAGAAAAACCCACCACAACACGACTCCAGGCTGAAAGTAAGGACGCTAGAAAATGCCACCACCGAGTCTCTGGAGAGTTCATGATCGCTCGCAGGAGGAGACAATAAGAAGAAAGGGATTCTTGCAAACTGCCATTTGGCTTTTCTACCAGCAAAAGGAGGAATGTGAGATGGCGAAGAAAGAGAATCGTTTGTTCTCTTTTTACACTTTTTTTTCCCCTCGTCATGGAGATTGTGTCTGGGCTGTCCGGGAATGTGCAAAAAACACCCCAAAAAAAGTAGGACAAATGTGTTGCTCAGATAAAAAGCTGTTAACATTAGCCTACAGTTTCACCGCATATCCACCAGACTGTGAGTTTGGTCTCCTGAGGGTCACGGCCCGTTGCTATCTTAAACAAATACACCAGGCCCTTGCTACGACAGGTGCAAGTTCAGCTGCTGCCCGAGACTGAAACAGGAAGGTGGAGAAACTATTTCCCAAATCTGGTTTGAAATAACCGTTCTCAGTCAAGACCTGTAGATTATTAAACGGGTCACAAGTTTGATAGACTTTTGCTTTTCTGTCTATGCGACATACACACTTCCTCCTCACACCCTTCCTGTGTATTTTACAGATTAACAGAAGCTCTGGGGGGATTGTAGACAAGACGGGGTTTTATTATCTGGAAGGAGTTTGAGAATTTGGATCCCTGGTTTTATTTTCAGTCACACAAACTCACTTTTTTCAGCCTGGAAATGAAAAAAGCTGAAACGTGAGACTTTCCAGAATAGAAAAAAAAACAACACTGAATAACAACACTGAATAAACCTCGTACTCAGATTCTCAGTATTTTATATACACGGATAATGTGTGTGTTTGTGCGTGTTTGTTTCTGTGTGTTTGTTTGTGATTTGCATATGGAGCTGCAATGTTCTGCAATGCATTTTTGACAAAAACAAAGAAAGAAACTGATGTAATTTGTTCCTAAATACAGAAACAGACTTTGCCTACTTGTTTTTTAATGTTACAATGTATGCAATTTATACAACAGCTTCTCACACACACACACACACACACACACATCAATAAAAACGCTTTTCAGCCTGGTTTTTAATGCGCGTACCTGCGAATCTGCTCCCGGTGTCTCCATGTCCTCTTCTCCTCTGCAGCAGGAAATAGTCGTTGGATTTCTCTGTGATCCAGAGGCTCAGCGCGTTTTTTAGCGACACTTCGGCCGGATTCAGCCACATCTCTTTCCCCGCTCTGTCCCTCTCTACACCCCGGCGCAGCTCTGGAGGAACCCAGCGGCTCGCGTCACGTCACGCCCCGATACCGGAAGCACATTCCCCGCTGTCCCTACATCCCGTGTGCGACACGCTTTTAGTGCGGTTCTGGTGTTTAGCGACCAGTTTCAACTCACCGCTCTTATGCTTTGGGATTGATTAATTTATCTCCACCGTTGTTTGCTCACCAAGAGATCTAGAAACTCATCTTCCCCGATGCACTCTCACTCTCACCCCGCCCCGGGCTGGGCTTCCCCCCGCACAGGAATCCTCCAGCGTCTTTTCCTCACTTTACACAAATAAAGGCTGGACTTTGCTTCCGTCAGGAATCTTCTCACCTACAAACTATACAGGTTTTAAAACGCGTGCGCACACAATGAACCGTGAACAATGTATACATATGTCTCAAATAAATGAGCGGATACAGTAACAGTTATTTCTTGAGTCTCCGACCAGGATTAACTCACGAAAAAACATGGTTTGGAGATACCAGTCCATCTGCAGTCCTAAAACCGAGGAGCGTTTCAGATTATTTGGCGAGTTAACGACACCTAGTGTTCAAACCAGGAACTTCACTTTCTTAACTGTAAACCTGCTTTTAGGTCTAAAATACTCGTGTGTCACGGTTTAGGCCTCGACGTAGCACTGAGACGAGATCACTTAACCCTAGAGCATCCTCAGCAGTGTCGAAGAGGGATATCCATAAAGTGTCCTGACTCAGGCGAGGCCTTCTTTCTCAACTGAACCCCTGAAAAGGGGACAAACGAGAATGCAGAACTTAAATTTTTTTAAATACAGGAGGTAACCAAGCACTAGGGATGAACAAAGGGCTAAATCAAGGCTTGGGAAAAGCTAGGAAACTGGACCAAGTATAACAAACAAACATATGCTAAAATGTCCAACTCATAGAGACTGTCACTTACTAAGATCTAGTTAAAGAGCTAGATAACTAGAGCAGCAACCAAACAAGGAGCTTAAATAATGTGTAAATTATGTGAATCAAAATCAAGTGCACAATTAACTCGGGAAATGGCCGTGACAGCAAGAGAAACGATTCCCTGCAGGGGAACCGGTATGGCAGTGGGTTTGGTGGTCTGAATTGGAAATATTCATGACGTTTCATTGTGCATTTTATTTGTTAACTTGGATATAAAGTATAAATATACTTTATATGAATATAGCCTGAAAAACTATTTGTTTAGTCACGAGTTTGAAATTTTTTTTGTTTACAACTAGGTACTGCGGAGTTTATTTATAAAGTATTATTATTATTAATAATAAATATTTTTAGATTATAATGATTTTCTTTTGTAATTGCGCTATTCTACGTCACCCAGACGATGACGGGTTCCTTTTGAGACCGGTTCCTAATACAGCGTTTATGAGATCGCTCTTTTCTGAGCCTGTTTCTTCCGACTGGAGTCAGATGTTGTATATGCTGTTTAGAGACAGTGGCACTGAGTAAAAGACAGGAGGTGGAGCTGGAGGTAGCAGAGCTGAAGATGCTGAGATGTTCTTTGGGTGATGACAATGGACAGGTTTGGAAATGAGTTTATTAGAGGGACAGCACATGCATGTAGGACGTTTTGAAGACAAGGTGAGGGAGGTGTGATGGAGATGGTTTGAACATGCGCAGAGGAGGGACATGAGGTATATCAGTAGGAGAATGATGAGGATGGAGTCACCAGGAAAAAGGAAAAGAGGAAGGAGGTTTATTGATGTGGTGAGGGAAGACATGCATGTACTTGATTTGAAAGATGCAGATGTAGATGACAGGGGGTATGGATGATCCGCTTTGGCGACCCCTAGTGGGAGAGGCCGAAAGAAGATGAAGATTCCGACTGGAACTGGTGTCGTGTGTCTCTGTAAAACCAGAGCGTGATATTCTGTACCAAAGCGAAAGTGAAAGTTGGAATGTGCGGACTGGAGAGAGGAACGACAGCTGTGAAATTAAATGGCTTCAGTGTTTTCAGAGGAGGATTTGTCCTGTCCTGTGTGCTGTGAAATCTTCAACGATCCTGTTCTCCTTCTCTGCAGTCACAGTGTGTGTAAAGTGTGTTTGTAGAAGTTCTGGTAGACCAAAGAAGAAGAATGTCCTGTTTGTAGGAGGAAGTCGTCTATAGACCATCCTCCCTCAAATCTTGTCTTAAAGAACCTGTGTTTTATACAGGAGAAAAATCTAAAATCTTCATCAGTCTGTGAAACGATCTGCATGACGAGAAACTGAAACTCTTCTGTCTGGACAATCAATAACGTGTTGGGATTCAAAAACACACACCAACCACAAAATCTCCATCCCCCCCCTGTCCTCTACATCTGCCTCTATCAAACCAACTACCTGCATGTCTTCCCTCACCACATCCATAAACCTCCTCCTTGGTCTTTCTCTTTCCCTCCTTCCTGGTGTCTCCATCCTTAGCATTCTCCTACTGATATACCCCATGTCCCTCCTCTGCACATGTCCAAACCATCTCAATCTCACCTCCCTCACCTTGTCTCCAAAAAGTCCTACATGCGCTGTCCCTCTTATAACATTTCCAATCTGTCGATAAATTAAAAATGTTTAAATTATGCCTGTATAATTTATTTAATAAAAAAGTGCAAACTGTGAAAGAGTGGTATGATTGATTTAAAGTAATAAACCAATAAACCCCTCACTGAGTCTGAACAAGATTAGTAGACCTGCTGATTCTGAACAAAATGCTAACTGAACAAACTGAATTTGGTTATTACATTTTTTCATCCTTTCAACAAAAAGAAAGAAAGGAAAAGAACACTTATTTAATGCATTTTTCAAATCACACTTTCTAACCTTAGGGCACTCTTAATAACGTATAATATTGATATAACAAATACTGAAAGAGTCAATGAATGAATCATTTTGGTGAACTGAATGAAATGATTCGAGTCACTGAGTTGAACTAAAATGAAGAGAGATACTATAACAGGTCATGTGGGGTCTCTCTAAATCTCCTCTATTTATAGCAGTGTTAAACCTGAGACCACCGCAGACCTTTTGCAGTGTTCTAC
The DNA here is from genome assembly GCF_014805685.1 of Silurus meridionalis. Classification (NCBI taxonomy): domain Eukaryota; kingdom Metazoa; phylum Chordata; class Actinopteri; order Siluriformes; family Siluridae; genus Silurus; species Silurus meridionalis. The sequence continues at coordinate 31,235,724 of NC_060886.1, read as the reverse complement.
TGTGGTGAGTTTATAGAGAATTCTGAGTCTCGTTTCAGCTCCGTGAAAGGAATTGATCAATAAGTGGACCTACAAAGTCGTGTATTAACAAACCCGCATCAAAGCGTGATTACTTTTTACCAAAGTGAAACTCTGAACATTTAGACTGGAGAGAAGAACGACAACTGTGAAATTAAATGGCTTCTAAGATTTCAAAAGAGGATTTGTCCTGTCCTGTGTGCCGTAAAATCTTTAAGAATCCTATAGTTCTCAGCTGCAGTCACACTCTGTGTAAAGTGTGTTTGCGGAAGTTCTGGGAGACCAACGGATCCAAAGAATGTCCTGTTTGTATTAAGAAGCCATCTGTGACAGTCAATCCGTTAAATCTGGTGATGAAGAACCTGTGTGAGAGATTCTTACAGGAGAAAAGTCAGAAATCTTCACTAGACTGTGAAATGGTTTGCAGTCTGCACAGTGAAAAGCTGAAACTCTTCTGTTTGGAAGATCAACAGTTAGTGTGTGTGGTGTGTCGGGATTCAAAAAAACACACTGACCACAAGTTCTGCCCTGTTGATGAGGCAATTACCGATTGTAAGGTAAATAAAATTTCATTTGCGTTCATATACTGTAATAAAGTTTATTCTACATAATGGTGAATTCATTAAACAATACATTATAATTGTCTTGTGATAAATTTATTGACATCATAACTACAGAATGTGAGTGTGTTATTGGATCATATTTAAATTGTAAAGCTCTAAAGTGCTGGTGAAGCTCTAATGAGTTCTTATCTTAGAGAAATCCATCAAAACTTGAACAGAGAGTCTTCATGCAGTCTGTTGTTTTGTTTCAGGAGGAGCTGAAAACTGCACTGAAGCCCCTACAGGAGAAATTGAAGATCTTTGAAGACTGTAAACGAACCTGGAGTCAGACTGCAGAACATATAAAGGTTAGAGTCAATAAGATGGGTTGATGTTTTGCATCACTGCATACTGAGATGGATTTCATGTGATTCTCTTCACTGCAGATTCAGGCCCAACACACAGAGCAGCAGATTAGGGAGGAGTTTGAGAAGCTTCACCAGGTTCTACGAGATGAAGAAGCAGCCAGGATAGCTGCACTGAGAGAGGAAGAGGAGCAGAAGAGTCTGATGATGAAGGAGAAGATCGAGAAGCTGAGCAGAGACATATCATCTCTTTCAGACACGATCGGAGCCGTGAAAGAGGAGATGAGAGCCGAAGACGTCTCGTTCTTACAGGTGAGTGTCGTTTATTCTGTATTTCTACCGTGAGAAAGTAAAACCGGTTTCCGTCGTCAGAAACGTCACATTTCGGTCAGGAAAAACATCAGTCGGATCCTCTGATATGTGCTTTGTTGTTTTACAGAACTACAAGACCACAGTGAAAAGTTGAGTGATGTGCTTCCCCTCTCTCTCGTTCTCTGTGTTTCTGACTCCAAACCCACAGCGGCACTGAATCCTGATGTTCCTGCAGAGCTCAGTGCACACTGCAGCATCCGGAGGAGCTTTCAGGAGCGCTGATCCATGTGGCCAAACATCTGGCCAACCTGAAGTTCAGAGTCTGGGAGAAGATGAAGGACGCAGTTCGATACAGTAAGAATCTTTTTCGCTTTCTCTTGTATCAGAATCAGAATCAGGTTTATTGGCCAAGGAATTTGTTTCCAGCTGTTAGTGAGTCTCAAAAGTACATGTAACCCTCTTTTTAAACCCAAAAGGTTACAATTTCATATTTTTAACTTAACTCAGAAAACCTGGATTCCCGGCAGTTGAATGGTGAACTGGCCAGTAGTATGATGTTAATTTATTCTTTAATAAATTAACATCATAAAACATTGGGAACAAAGTACATTTTTAAAGGTTCCTACATACAGACATAAATAACACAACACATTTAGCTTGGACTATACAAGGACAAACCTGGCTATACAAGACAATATAGACAATGTGAGACAATATGGACAGTACGTGTGTCTATATTGTGCATATATTGTTTTTCTTTCTTTCTCTCTGTATATACGTGTGTGTGTGTGTGTGTGTGTGTGTGTGTGTGTGCGTGTGTGTACTGCACATTATTAATTTTTTTCTGCCACTCAGCACCTGTAACTCTGGACCCCAACACCGCTCATCCCAACCTTATAGTGTCTGATGATCTGACCAGTGTGAGACTCAGAAATGAGAAACAGAAGCTTCCTGATAATCCAGAGAGGTTTGATTTTAGATGGTATGTTCTGGGCTCTGAGGGCTTTAACTCAGGAACACACTGCTGGGATGTTGAAGTAGGAGAATCTACAGAGTGGTTAGTGGGTGTGATGACAGAAGCGACTCAGAGGAAGGAAGATTTAAACTCCATAAGTGGAATCTGGCAAGTTGGATATCGTAGAGGTGAATATGGAAAACTTTCTACACTACAGTCGTCCACTTCCCTCTCATTGAAACAGAAAATCAGAAGAATCAGAGTTCATCTGGACTGGGACGGAGGAAAGTTGTCTTTCTCTGATCCTCTCACTGACACACACATACACACTTTCACACACACATTTACTGACAAATTACTGCCACTTTTAAATGTTGGTTGTAATAAATCTCCTGTAAAGATCCTCCCACTTCAGTGCTCTGTAAGAGTAAATCAGATCAGTTAGAGCTGAAATGGTTTAATTCCAATTCGATGAAATATTGACGATAAAGAGATTCATATTGTTTGTGAAAGTTTGTTTTTACTTAATCTTTGTGGACAATTGTATTGGAGTGTGACTCGAAATAAAATCATAATTAGTCCAGATAATCTTACAAAATGTTGATTCATGTTAAATGTTGATTACTTAAAATATAGACCTAAAATAAAATCTGTTTAAATGTAGATCTGTATGAATGACGTGATTTAATGTTATTACTTCATTAAATCTGCAATGTCCATCCTGGGTGAAATGTTCAGCTGGTTGTGTGTATTGTGTGTGAAAGTGTACAGTAGAGGAGAATTCTAATTCTGTTTCCTCCACCAGCATTTTGTGGTTTTGTAAAGATCAGATGGATTTGTATATTAATCCTGAATTAAATACTGATTTGCAATTTACACTATTGTGTTATTGTATTGAGTGAAATAAAATCACTTCAGTTCAGGCTCTGACCTTCCAGGCTGCTGAACTCTCAGTGTGAATACAGTAGCATTTTAGTATAGTATTGTATATTATATATAAATATATCGGTACAGCGTTTGCACTTTTCCTTTACAAATATTTATACACTGCTGTCACTGCTACCTGTCACATGCATCATTAATTCTACTACCACAAATTAACAAGGTCTTCGTTGTGCTTCCTACACTGCCACCCATTTGCGTGGAGAAGTATTTCCTTACTTTGCCAATCACTAAATAACTCAACAATAGCTAATTATTTTGAGTAAATAAACAATATTTTTTTGAGCCTATAAGGGTAATTGGATAATATCCCATGGTACACCTGACGACATGTGCACAGTAGTTTTCAATCACTTATCTGCTGCAGGATAATTTATTGTTGTTGAATAGTGCCATTTCTGAGTCTCATGCTGTACTGTTTTCTCATTAAATAAATACAAATATTGTAATTTCTCTGAAATAATACCAACTAAAACGTGTTACAAGTCACACAGTAGGGGGCGCTATACTATCATAGTAGCTGCTGCCTCAAAACATAACAACTAATCACAGCTGTTCAGATCCAGTCCAGCACTGATCTTTTGGCAGCGCTGAGAGTCTGCTCCTACCTCCACAAAAAAACACCCTTTGGTCATGTCCACACTGATAATCTTTTGTTTTAAAAAGGCGTATTTTTCTCTCCGTTTTGTCCTTCCGTCCACACTGAGATGCCGTTTTCAGTCAACAAAAAACTTTGCTTTGTGAAAACGCTTTCCAAAGTGGTTAATATAAAAATTGACATTTTCACGACACAGTGTGGACTGTGTATAAAAACTAAGGTTTTTAAAAATGAAAAAACTCTCACGTCCTTCTGTCCACACCGAGATCCCGTTTTCAATCAACAAAAATGTACCTCTTGTAAAAAACTGTGTATAAAACACAAATATTTTTAACACTCAGTGTTCTTTTTTCCATGTTAATCCAGACCTTAAAAATCACTCAAATCAAATTACATACTTTTTAATACTTTTACCTACATAGGAACCCTGAACAATGCATTTGAAAAGTAAAAGTCTGAAACTAGACTGGGACCAGCCATGTTGAGTCTTTATATAAAATAAATGTGCTGCTGATTGCAAAATCTGATAAACAGGATTTCGTTTCAAAATGACTGGTGGGTATTTTTATCAAATATTTTGGCACTGAAAAGTACCCAATGTAATATATTTTTTCGACTTAGATTTCATATACTTCTTACACTCTTAATATTACAGTAAGTGTCACTGAAAAAATCTGAATGAATCATTCTGGTGAACTGAATGAAATGATTCGAGTCACTGAGTTGAACTATAGAGAGATACTATAACAGGTCATGTGGGGTCTCTCTAAATCTCCTATTTATAGCAGTGTTAAACCTGAGACCACCGCAGACCTTTTGCAGTGTTCTACTGTGGTGAGTTTATAGAGAATTCTGAGTCTCGTTTTCAGCTCGGTTGAAAGGAATTAATCACTAAGTGGACCTACAAAATCGTGTATTAACTTTAACAAACCCGCATCAAAGCGTGATTACTTTTTGCCAAAGTGAAACTCTGGACTGGAGAGAACAAAGACAACTGTGAAATTAAATGGCTTCTAAGTTTTCAGAGGAGGATTTGTCCTGTCCTGTGTGCTGGGAAATCTTCAAGGATCCTGTTCTCCTTCCCTGCAGTCACAGTGTGTGTAAAGTGTGTTTGCAGACGTTCTGGAAGACCAACGGATCCAAAGAATGTCCTGTTTGTAGGAGGAAGTCGTCCACTGATGACACTTCATCAAATGTGGCCTTAATGAATCTGTGTGAGACTTTCATACAAAAAAGTCAGAGATCTTCATCAGTCTGTAAAACGGTCTGCAGTCTGCATGATGAGAAACTGAAACTCTTCTGTATGGAAGATCAACAGTTAGTGTGTGTGGTGTGTCGGGATTCAAAAAAACACACCGACCACAATTTCTGCCCCGTTGATGAGGCAGTTAAAGATTGTAAGGTAAATAAAATTTCATGTGAGTTTATGTAAAGTTTATTCTACATATTAATATCTACAGATTTAATTAACAAATACATGGTGAATTCATTAAATAGAATTACATAGAAATTTATTAAAGAACCTGTGTGGGAGTTTCTTACAGGAGAAAAGTCAGAAATCTTCACCAGACTGTGAAATGGTTTGCAGTCTGCACAGTGAAAAGCTGAAACTCTTCTGTCTGGAAGATCAACAGTTAGTGTGTGTGGTGTGTCGGGATTCAAAAAAACACACTGACCACAAGTTCTGCCCTGTTGATGAGGCAATTACCGATTGTAAGGTAAATAAAATTTCATGTGAGTTCATGTAAAGTTTATTCTACATATCAACAGTTATGTCCATCTACAGGTCCAATTAACAAATTCATGGTGAATTTATTAAACAATACCTCAATTGTCTTGTGATAAATGTATTGACATCATAACTACAGAATGTGAGTGTGTTATTGGATCATATTTAAATTGTAAAGCTCTAAAGTTCTGGCGAAGCTCTAATGAGTTCTTAGAGAAATCCAGCGATACCTGAACAGAGAGTCTTCATGCAGTGTGTTGATTTGTTTCAGGAGGAACTAAAAACTGCACTGAAGCGATTACAGGAGAAACTGGAGATCTTTGAAGACTGTAAACGAACCTGGAGTCAGACTGCAGAACATATAAAGGTCAGAGTCAATAAGATGGGTTGATATCAGAATGATGTTTTGCATCACTGCATACTGAGATGGATTTCATGTGATTTGCTCTTCACTGCAGATTCAGGCCAAACACACAGAGCAGCAGATTAAGGAGGAGTTTGAGAAGCTTCACCAGATTCTACGAGATGAAGAAGCAGCCAGGATAGCTGCACTGAGAGAGGAAGAGGAGCAGAAGAGTCTGATGATGAAGGAGAAGATCGAGAAGCTGAGCAGAGACATATCATCGCTTTCAGACACGATCGGAGCCGTAAAAGAAGAGATGGGATCCGAAGACGTCTCGTTCTTACAGGTGAGTGTCGTTTATTCTGTATTTCTACCGTGAGAAAGTGAAACCGGTTTCCGTTGTCAGAAATGTCACATATCGGTCAGGAAAAACATCAGTCGGATCCACTGATATGTGCTTTGTTGTTTTACAGAACTACAAGACCACAGTAAAAAGGTGAGTGATGTGCTTCCCCTCTCTCTCGTTCTCTGTGTTTCTGACTCCAAACCCACAGCGGCACTGAATCCTGATGTTCCTGCAGAGCTCAGTGCACACTGCAGCATCCGGAGGAGCTTTCAGGAGCGCTGATCCATGTGGCCAAACATCTGGCCAACCTGAGGTTCAGAGTCTGGGAGAAGATGCAGTGTGGAGTTCGATACAGTAAGAGCCTCTTTCTTTGTTAGTTGGTTACTTAATTATTTATTAATTTTTTTTTCTTTTTCATAGCACCTGTAACTCTGGACCCCAACACTGCTCATCATAAACTCATTGTGTCCGATGATCTGACCAGTGTGAGATTCAGCAACAAGGAACAGAAGCTTCCTGATAATCCAGAGAGATTTATTCATTATTGTTGCATCCTGGGCTCTGAGGACTTTAACTTAGGCATGCACTGCTGGGACATTGAAGTAGGCGTCTGTACGCAGTGGTCGGTAGGTGTGATGACAGAATCTGCTCAGAAGAAGGGAAGTATAACCTCCAAAACTGAAATGTGGTACGTTGAATGTCGTGGTAGTAAATATGAAGCACGTTCTACAACGCAGCCGTCCACTCCCCTCTCAGTAACGCAGAAACTCAGAAGGATCAGATTGCAGCTGTCACTGGACAGAGGAAAACTGTCATTCTCCGACCCTCTCACCAACAGCCACATACACACTTTTACACACATATATACTAACAAATTACTGCCTTTTCTAAGAGTTGCTTGTCAAAAATACCCAGTAAAGATCCTCCCACTTCAGTGCTCTGTAAAAGTGCATCAGATCAGTTAGAGCTGAAACTGTTTTATTACAGTTCTGTAATGAAATATTGATGATGAAAAGATTCATTTGTGAAATTCTGGTTTTACTGAAACACTGAATACTTTCACTGTGGAAAATCTACAGTGGAGGAGAATTCTAACTGAGCTTTAGTTTCCCTCCACAACAGTTTGTGGTTTTGCAAAGTTCAGATGGATTTGTATGTTAATTGTGCATTAGACGCTAATTCACAAAATACAATAGAGTTCAGCGTGAAAAAAAATTGCTCGGTGAAATGTTCCGGCTCTGATCTTACATGCTGCTGGGCTTGACTGCTCTACGAACGTAACTTCTCTTAAATGTGTTCATTTTCCAGTGTTCATCTGAAAGCTATATTATTTAGTAGTATTGTCTGCAGAAAATGACATGGCCGTGCAGATTTTGAATGTTTTTGTTTTTGTTGCCGTGCAGATTTTGAATGTTTTTATTATCCCTCCTAATGCCAGATTAGTTTACTTTGTACACCATACAAATTAGCATTACCTTTCAATGTTCATTGTTTCGACCTATTAAAAGAGCATTATTACTATCATAATGAAATTGGTTTTATATTCTTTATAAGAATGGTTTTATATTCTCTATTTTATTTTTATAAGTTGGATCGTACTCGTGATAACCGTCTAATCAACTGATTAACATGGATTTTTAACATGGATACTGGATAGAAAACAAACACACTCCATGTAAAAGAGTACTGAACTTTATTACAAAAAAAACAGTACTGAATCATGAAAATGTGCTAAATGAAATTCATATAAATATATTAATTAATAAATCATAAAAAAATTTATATAATGAACAGCATGTGGCGTTATTGATTCGCCCCTAGAGGCCGCTCTCGTAGTGGCACCGGACTGGAAACAGGAAAAACTATCTGTATGGATTTTTTCTGATAGCCGATAGTTCCAGCGATCTAACTATCGGTGCCTTGACCTTTATTAATAACCAAGAGACATTTATTATCAAATACAAATAATATGAGTAAAATATATTTAAAACACATTTTTAGAACATGTCTCTGGCATTGTTTATAAAGTATATATACAAGTATTAGACAGAATAGGATGGGTATGTGTATGACAAATATTGACAGTAGTCCAGATTTAAATTGTCGCAGTGGTCAGTATTTATTAAAAGTGCTCCAAGAAAGGAACAGTGGTGAACCAGCGACAGGATCATGGGTGGCCGAGGCTCATTAATACGCGTGGGGAAGCGAAGGCTGGTCCGTGAGGTCTGATCCAACAGACGAGCTCCTGTAGCTGAAACTGCTGAGGAAGTTCATGCTGTTGATGCTCGATGGGTCACAACTGTTTTGGCAGGTGGTCGTAATGTTATGCCTGACAGGTGAATCTTTGTATGATACAGCACTGTATATTCAGAATAAATATGGGTGCAATGATAAACATAAGTTATGGATAGTGCAATGATTACACAGATTATTATTATTATTATTATACTTATTATACAATTATTATATAATTATTATACACAGAAATAATTGTTCAGAAATGTGGACTGTTAGGATTCGTTTATGCTTCAGAAGCCGCGATTGATTGATTGATTGGTTGATTAATTGAAACTCATCATTTCCAACGTCACGGAACGCGCCGCTGTGACGCAACAGTAGAGGGCGCTTAATAAAAGCTCGCGAGCAGGGAGGAAGCGTTTCATTGTTCACGTGACCTTTTTCCCGCGGCCTCACATGAATAATTTCACGTTAGCTCGCGCTCGGATGAAGAATCTCGCTGTGCCCCCTCTGCTGTTCACGGCCGGAGTTGCAGCTGCTGCAGCCGCGCTGTTTTACTGGATTCACCGGGGCGATGGGAAGAGAAGAGCGGAGGAAGGAGTCGGTGTCAGCCTGTCCCCCCGCGCCGTCTCTGAGGTAAAAATCTACACTACTGCTAGACTTAGATAGCGAGCGAACTGGTCCTGTTCTGACCGGAGCTAGGTGTTCGCTACGGAGCTCCATTAGCTCAGCTGAGTCTCATTCTCACTCAGGTTCTGACTGGAAACTGCTCCTAAATACTCCTGGATATTTTTTCTACTGGAGCATTTCATACTGTACCGTATCCAGCCCAGATGCAGCAGGCTGGAGAAAACGAGCTCGAAATGAGAAGAAGCGCTTCAGTCATTTACAAGTTTCCTGAAATTTTATTGAAAAAATGACTGAATCCAGAGTTTAAGATCGGATAGCAGATCTAGCAGTGCTCTGAAGGTGTCTGAGGAGCTTCACACGATCGACCCGGTCATGACAGTTCAGAACATTGGAGCAGTGAATGATTGTTTCTGTAACCTTTAGAAAAGCCTAGAGATCTTCTTCAGGATGGTTTTGTCTCTAAATGTGTTTGGTCTTTATGAATGCTTTCAGGATTCTATGGGCGCTTCTGAGGAGGTGAAGAAGAAGAATAACGAGGTGGACAGCGAGAAGTCCAACCTGGAGAGGAAAGTGAGCGAGATGGAGAAACTGCTCAGCGAGGCACAAAGAGAGTGCGATATTAAAACCGAGGTGAGAGAAAATCCTGGTGGAAACGGTGGTCCAGCAGATCGTTGTGGACGTGAGCGTTAATGACTAACTCGTTCCTCCTCTTCCTCACGGCTGCGTTGTAGGCGTATCAGCAGGAACGAGAAGCTCACAGCATCCTGATGTCCCGGTATGAACAGCTGAGGCAAGCTCTTCACCATGTTGACCAGGTTCTACATGTAGGTTCTCTCTAAGTCAGGACTTTTGGAATACATTCCTTTTTTTTAAACTGAATTAAACGCCATTGATCCTTTTCTGGTTTTGCGTTAGGAATGTGAGCAAGAGTCCAAGGATCATATTGTTCTTGAAGAGCATTTCCATCAGATGAAGGACACATTAGCCCACAAGGAAGAGTTACTACAGGTAGGCGTACTTGAGGATCTTCTTGATCCTCCTCCTAAACATTTCTGTTGAGTCTTTAGACGTGTCTGAATGTCGCGTGTAGTAGCGGTGTGAGAAAATATCGATGAACGCGAGTATCGCGGTATTCTGTTAAATGTCCACCTGGGGGCGCTGCTGTAAAAACGATTATAGCTATAATGATATAATCCGTTGGAAGTAAGAGCAGCGTTGACTGACTTGCGCCGACACCGGTATGTTTTGTTTTAGTTTCTTTTATATGTTTTAAAATGCCATCATAATTACATAATTACAGACGAATATCAAGTTTTAAGTTCTGTTTGTCATACAGACGCCAGTGACAAGTTTGTAGAATGAAATTCCCAAATGAGGCGACAGGCGAAATACAGCAAATCTTAAAGATTTAACAATATTAAACAGTAAAGAGAAATAGACGAAAAATTTAATAAATAGGCATAAAGTTATAATGCAGAAGTGCATGTATATATATTAAATAAATTATATGAATATTTACATACATGAGGTATTATTTAGAATACAATATTTACATATTTTATTATAAAAATACCTCATGCCTGTTGGTTCTTGCCTGTCTGCATTCTTTATTTTTATAAAAGAAATAATAGTCTTTCTTAATCTTTATTTTCGTGTCTCCCTGTGATTGTAGCTTTAAGATGTAAAACACTAGTTAGCGCCCATATAGTGTTTTTACTTTTACCCTAATGCTAATAACACTACTAATATAATGCACTCATCATTCAGACTTTATTATTATTAATAGTCTTCTAACGACTATGTGCATATGTTTTGTTGTGTTTATCTGTTGCAATACTTGTATGGGTAGGTTTAAGGGTTTAGCGTTAGCAGTGTCATTTTAGATGTAATTCATGCTAAAGCAGATCCCAGTCTGCTCTGGTTAATTTTAGTTTTGCACATTGTGGTGTGTTTTTAACGACCGTTTTCCTAAAATTATATACTATTTCTAAAATAAGAAATATCCCAATATATATCGGCTTAAATTACGTCATCGAAATGTATCGCAACGCATCGTATCGCGACCCCCGTATCGTGATGCCTATCGTATCGCCAGTTTCTTTCATCGGTAAAGCCAATTAATAAAGCTTGTCCTGTTGTAGAACCTCCAGGTCTCCCTGAACGAAGCTGAGAGAAAGTACGAGCAAGTGATAGAGTCTCATGCTGAGATGAAGAATGAGGTCTGCAAACTGGAATTGGACATGGAGTTGCTGCAGCATTTAGCTCAGGAAAAAAAGGACAACCTCAATAAGATTATAATGGTAAGCGAGAAAATCCCTGCAGTTCCTTTAGCTGTAATGTGAGAACTTCGAGTGGGCCTCAGTTAAAGATGGGATGTGTGGGATTGATTGCGATTCCATTTATTTATTCGTCCTATCACAAACACTGAATATCCTGTCTAAATGCTTATAAGAACGTTTTCTAAACAAACGCATTTGTTTGCTATTAGGGGTAAAAAGTTCTCCTCTGAAATGAAGATTTTTGCGTTTTGATGTAAAGTTGCAAACTCTTCTGCTCCATGACTGTGTTTAGAATTCGAAGAAGGACCAGTATTTTCTGTGTATCATGAAATCGAGGTATAAATGGATGAAACAAAAGTTACGCAGAGTAAGTCATGACTTTTATAATACACAATATACAAGATAATATAAAAAAATTTTATAAACCAAAATTAATTTTACATAGAATTTCCTCATCTTCTGCCCCCTGCCTGTGTTTCAGGAATTTATTCATAAAAATGATCAATACAAAATGCTCAGGCTACAGCACAAGCGAACACTAGTCAGCTTAAAAAAACACAAGCTGTTATTGAAGGTAAGTGTTTGTGTAATTCTCGCTTTTTTTCTGGACATTTTTCTCCATAAAGCACCACAAGTCGTTCTGATGATTTGAACCACGAATAACGTGTGTAGCAGAAGAAATCAAGTCGTTACTTTTGAGTTGTAGAACGTTCAGGTGGCTCAGGCCCAAACTGAACTTAAATGCGGTATGTTGATGGAGACGAACGCGGAGCTACGCAGAGAGAACTCCGACCTGATATCCGACTCGAACGTCCTGCAAGACCACGTGCACGAGTTGGAGCAAAGGCTCATGGAGATCCAGTGCAAGAATGTGAACTTAACGGAGGTGAGGGAGAAAATTTCAACGTGCTGCCACTGCACACGTTTTCCGAAAGAACAGGTTTCTGACTTTTCCCCTTTTTGGGTTTTAGGATTGTAAACAAGCAGAGAAGGATTACGGCATCCTGCATTCTTTCTACGAAGAGGCGTTAAACCAGGTCAACCAGGTCAGCTTTTTCTCCCGTGGAGCCGCGAAACGACTGCTACGGCAGTTTATACACAAGATGCGCTAAAAACCTCCGTGTGGTGTCCAGTGCTCCGTTTCTCCACTGCACTAAAATTCCCTTTTCTATCAATTTCCTTTAGAAGTATGTACAAAAAAAAGATTTGCTTGTTGAACTTCCAGGAGGAGAAATACGAGGTGCTGCTGTCACAAGTAGCCACGCTGCAGGACTCGGTGCAGAAACTGGAGGCAGCGCTCCAAGAGGCATGCATGGAAATAAAGAAGATACGGAAGGTAAGAAAATCCCTGCGTTTCTAAAATAATAATGATAAAGAGTGTTCGCTTTTTTAACCTGTTTTTGCTTCCTGCTGGTTTAGGAGAAGGCGCTAGATCAGGAGCTGACCAACACATGAGGGAAGCTGGAACAATGTGTGAGATGTTACTAAAAGTAAGTGGTTCAGGACTGATATAGTGCACTGTGTGTTGGGTCTGGGTCCAAAAAGCAAATACACCACCTCATTTATCTTATTATTTTAATCTGACAGAAATGTCGCAGAGCTCCGTGATCCGAGAATCCGACGGTTCTGCACACACAAGAGATTCTGAACCTTCAGTACACCACCACAGCTCAAAGTACCCTTCCATAACTGCAATAGTTCTCCCATTGAGGGGCCCTGAGATCTTGTCACCAGTAGCTCCAAAAATATAGTTTTTGACAGTTATTTGTGTGTATATTTATATAATTAAGATATATTTTGATTTATGAGACAGGTACAACATAGAAAGTGGAGAGAGGGAGAGGGGAAGAGAGAGAGAGAGAGAGAGAGAGAGATCCATGATAGTGAGCGAGACGCTCTCTCTTCCTGACACTGTAAAACTCTATTCTCTCTGTTCTCCCCCTCACGTTTACAAACACATTATCAGACCTGCTGATCTGAAACGGAGATAAACACATCTCGTCACGTCACAACAAGTCACAGCGCACAATAGTCTGACCTTCTGAGAAAGGGTTTGTATTCTGGTTTATTCTGTAGGTTTTGTTTAGAGAAGTGGATCATCAGCGAGTGAGGAAAGTTAAACACATCACATCATTAGTGAAACACGGTGGTGTCGTACCGGGACATTTCCGGTTCCCAGGGAACAGAACCATGCTGAGTTTGTTTCTCACAGTCCACTGCAGCGAAAGATAATAACGAGCAAATGGAGACACAGAAGAGTCTCAGGAGTGAATTTGTTTAATCTAATCAGTGATTTCTTATTAAAAATCATGTGCTATTTAGTTTTTCTAGTAAATAGTAAATTTCTAGTTTACTAGTAAATAAAAAACAAGTAAAGGAATAAATAAAAAATAGTTAAAAAAATAATAAATAAATAAATATATATATATATGTTAATGAATGACTCTGTCCAAATCACAACCCAAACACATACCTGAGTCAAATCTGCATGTTTGTTTTTGCTCTAGTGGAAGCCCGAGGAGGATATCTCTCCCACCGTGAGTTTTATAAATCATTTTCTTAGATAAATGAAACAAACAAAAAATCCACCTGCATTCAGGTATAAGATGCAGTGCGAGTGTGCGACCACATGGCGGCGACACAAACCACATTAACATAGAACACTTTACTGCTATGGCCTTCAAACATTAGTGGTCTTATGTCCAGAAATGAAAGAGCGACTCCAACAGACAACAGGAATAAAAACATTTTTAAAGCAGCCGAGGAAAATTGATCACTAATTATTAATTATTTATTTTTTACTTATTGCTGTTAAATACCATGTAGCCAGTATTTAAACATTAACATAATTAGCTGTTTCTGATGTCGGTGTTGACAAACAAGTAAGAACGTGTCTCTGTAAAACTAATCCTATAAGGAAATGGTAGTGTTCTAGTCTGGTGAGTTTAGAGTCTAATTTTTAGCTCTATAAAAGGAAGCGCTCAGTAACTGGACCTACAAAGTTATGTATTAACTTTAAACTGACCTGAAATCAGAGCATGATTACTTTTTTCACCAAAGTGAAACTGTAAACATTCGAACAGGAAAGTTAAATGGCTTCTAAGCTTTCAGAGGATTTGTCGTGTCCTGTGTGCTGTAAAATCTTCAATGATCCTGTTCTGCAGTCACAGTGTGTGTAAAGTGTGTTTGCAGTGTGAGATTCAGTGATGAGAAACAGAGGCTTCCTGAAATTGTTTGTTGTTGCATGGATCATTTTGATTGAAAATGCTGATGGCTTCCGAATGCCATAATGACCTTAGATTAGCTTTTCTACGATCCAGAAGTCTCAATATGGCACAGAGTTTGCTGCACAGTTTATGGCTCAACATGAACCAGAATGTGCAATTTAATCTGTTAAAAAAAAGAGATGCAAACAGACATTTCTAAACAAAAACCCACCAACTTCTAGGTGGACATAAAGCCAGGCCTTTTTTACAGCCTTTCTTGATACATCACATTGAGAGAATCATCTTCACCTACCTAATAAACAGTAAATAGAGGTGTTTCCGCACTGCTTCATCCCTCCATCCCTCCCTACCTTTCCATCACCGTGTACTTTGTCCATCTGAAATATGAATCAGTGCTTCTCCCAGTACAACCCTTCAGATATGTGAAACACTAACCCTGGAGTGGAGGAGGGGCACTAAGGGAGTGGGCGCTTGTTAATACAAATGATCCAGTTGTTACAAATACACAATTAAAAGAGAAGACGGAACAAAAATCTTTTTATTGGGTACCTCATGTTCAGAGTCTTAAGATGTGCAGTAGTTCAGGATGTGCTCAGTCATGAGTAAATGACTAGTCTTGGACATCTCTATTATAGGCACAGATGGTGGTGGGGAATGGAGGAGGAAAAAAAAAAAAAAGAGTTTGAAGCAAGACCAAATGTATTAGTGTCTACACTCCAGGAAGTTCAGGACCTGCTCACAGCTTGAGCATCTGTCCTGAGTTTAAACTTGCTGCTTTGTCATGGATTTGTATGGAGGTACATGCATGGGTGGCCAGTTACACTGCTGGTGGGCTCATACGCTAACCAGCACGTCAGGTAATTATCTCCTTCAAGAACATGAGGTGACATGCTCAGAGACAGAAGAGAGATTAGCCAGCTGTCTGAGAGTCTGGCTAAGGGTAGAGAGAACCAGAGGTGGTCAGGAATGACTGATGTTAGATGCTCAACCACTGTTTCCCTAATGATGGTTATGATCTCTATATACAGTGATGGACAAATACACATTTTCTACATGAGTCAGTACAATACTATGTTTACTTACAATATTCCAGTAAAAGTTTGTGTAAAATGTTTGGGTAAATACAAGAGTTCTTGCCTAAGAATACTTTTAAGTATGAAATGTAAAAGTACTTATCTATAAGATCTATATTTGAATTATTTTTGCATTTTAAAATGTTCTGTTCTTTTATGCCCATCTTATTTAAGTTTTCAGTTCAGAATCAAGAGAATAATTTATAAATGCCAGAAGGAAATTGTTTGGTTGCAGTTGCTGAGAGTAAAAGATCAAAGTAAAGAAGTAAAAAGAAATATAAATAAATGTACATATTAAGTGAAATGAAATGTGTAGCAGCAGTGAAAATAGATGGCAGAAAAGTTAGACTGAAATAATAGTTAAAGGTTATTGCACGTTTTTCCCTTTTGAATCAGAGGAGACCGAAAGCAAGGCACCTTGTTATAATTATTATTATTGCGCTGAGATAATTGCACATAATTGCCCAAGAAATTAACAATGTGTGTGGCATGAAAAACTCATCTAAATTATCTAGTTGTTACAGACTCCAAACAAACTTCTGCAAGAACTTGCGGGTTACGGTTACGATATTGTGATTCCTCGTTTTACACAATTTCAGTCATGGCAACTCTCAGGATAAAGATAGCAAGAGCTAAGTAGTGTGAATGGAGTGGACTGGTGTTGGCACACTGGATCTGCTACGTTGCTGTGAAGCAAACAAACAAACCAGACTCGTTACAAATAAGCAGTATTTGATTTGCAGAATTAGAATGGAATAAAGAACTTGCTGGAGCAAGAGATCAACAGAGAAATCCTTTTTTACTGAGCAACAGCAGGTAGTGCAATGGAGGGATAATTCTTCCCACATTATAATGAAGGCACATTTTTTAAAGATAAAATTAAGAGTAGAAGGACGAATCCTTAAAATTAGCCAGTGCATGAAAAACAAAAACAAAACAAAAAAACACCATAATAGCACCAAATATTATCAAGGTCATTTTTGCGTGAAAACACAAGGTGGCGCCAAAATCTGTGTTTTGCTAGAGAATTGGCCTATGTGTAGGAAACAGAGGAAACAAAGGCAAATGCCCGTGTCTTAAAAATTGAAAGAAGATTTCTCCGAAGCTCATTAAAATAAGCAGTATTAAGTTAAAAATAACATCTGCTGAAGAATAATCATGACTGAAAACTGTTCCACACTGAATCATGCAGTTTATTGAGTCCATGATACACTGAGTACATGATGGATGACTGGAGTGGACACCAAAACCCAGGCAGAAAAGTCAAACAGGGTGAAATTACATTCTTCACATTGTCACTGTACGAACCACTGAATCCTGTCAAGGAATAATTTTCAATGTGAACTTATACTCGTTCATTCTCAAACCAGAGCCGTTAGGAGCCGTAAAAGGAGACACTTTTGTAAAAACAGCTTTGACGGAAAAGGAGAGAGTGAACTTCTGCACAGTCATTTAACAAACACGATCTGCCTCATTAACAAATTGAAAAAATTGTTACACCTATTGTCCTGACAGCACTGTTTCCTACTGCATTTGTTCTGCCTTTTCCCTCGATTCTACTCCTTCTCCAGTTATAGAGGTAAATTAAATCAGATTATCACACTAAACATCCACTTTAATAGGAACATCTGCATGGTACATTCAAGCAATTATGTGGCAACAGCACAATATATAAAATACATATGCTGATGTAGACCATTCATCTCAAGGTCTGAATTTTTACATGGGCTAAGATGCTTTTCTGCTCATCACGGTTGTAGAGTGATTATCAGAGTTAACCAGCCTGGGCATTCTCTACTTATCCGCCTCATCAATAAGGACTTTCAGTCTGCAGACTCTTTAAACAAAGGATTGAATTTTTTCCCCGTTGTGCCACTAAGTAAACTCTCGATGTTGTGTAGGAAATTTCCACATGATCAGCGGTTTCCTAAATACGTTTGTGAATTGTTGTGAAATGTCTGTATTTCTGCATAAACTTAACCTGAAATCTAAACAGATCTTCATGTAGCCCAATTAAAGCAACATTAAATATCTTTCTGTGACCTAATTTATCACCTATACCTACTTCCACATAATGTTTCTGGTAAACAGTGATCAATCCAACATGATGGTTTGGAAGAATTTTTGCTTCTTCCTCCTTTAACAACTGCTTCAACGCCACTTGCTTTATTTCCTTTCACACAATTTCTCTTGGGTTAAAAGACGAACTTTGACATTCCAAAGTCTTACATTGTCGTTGCTTTTCAGCCATTTCTTTGTAGACTTATGTGTGTACTTATGGTTAGTTTTTAAGCTAATTCACTCTTCTGTTCTTGAGCTGAACTAATACACTGCATCTTAAAGCAGAAACATAAAAAAAACATTCAAACAATCAAGATAAAAGACATTTAAGTCAATGAATTGCTTTAAATTATTTTTGCACGACCTGAAGATCCTTCACTTTGAAGCGCTTCCAGCATTAAGTTTCTCTTCCCTTGTGTCCTCTTTAGAATTTCTCCCAGGGCTCTTTAAGGTTTTCTTTGTGAAGGGTCGCAGTATACGTCTACATGCATCAATGACTACAATAAGGACTTCCAACATCTGAACTTGTGAGCAGATCCTGTGTGTGGCAAAAGAATCAACCCCAATTACCCAGAAGTCAATGGCAAATAAATTAAAAAGCCCCTGGGCTTCACACTATGCTAGAAAAAAGGCCAAACGTATCAAGATAGCCAAAAAGAGAAACAAAGGTCTGGGACACTGCCTCAGCCCTTTTCTAGCCTTACCGCAGAGACCTGATTAGCCTGCACAATATTCAGTGTCTGCTTTTCATCAAGAGCCAAGAAGGACAAGAAGGTTCTTTATTTACACAAGTATGCAGATCAAAAACACAGTGTAAATGCCCACCGCTGAAAACGTGACAATAAAGAACAAGTGAGAAGAGCCTTTAATGAACTCTGATGTGGATTAAGATGGAAAATAGTGATGGTGTGCTTACTTGAAGAATATGAAGATAAAGTTTATAGTTTTGTATCTGATATATATTCGTTTTTGTTTTTTTTGGTTGTGTTACAACGCTAACACACATTTAACATCCAATGCTCCACTTTAATGCGCTTTTCACCTTTTCACTCTGGTGACTAAAAAACAATTCCCTTAAGAGTACAGCACTCATTTCCTCTAACTATGACCTGTCTGTTTTGATTGACATCATATCTAGAGTGCAGTTCTTAACCACTGGTAATAGTTTTTGCAAGGAAGCACAAGCCTCCTTCATCTCGCCCTTTTGCAAACATGAAAACCGTACAAAGAT
The DNA here is from genome assembly GCF_014805685.1 of Silurus meridionalis. Lineage (NCBI taxonomy): Eukaryota > Metazoa > Chordata > Actinopteri > Siluriformes > Siluridae > Silurus > Silurus meridionalis. The sequence goes on along the minus strand of NC_060886.1, from coordinate 31,216,835 downwards.
GGATTCTTTTTCTCCAGCGAAGCATTTTTCCTGGCAACAGGCAAAACAAAGAGAGCTAAATCTAATTACCAGCCCTTCTACTATAAGCATGGGGCTTACAGGATACAATGGATCCTTCAAGATCCCAAAAGGTCTGTCAATCTCTGTTCCTTATTCTTCTTTTGGCAGGACCAAGAAGGGTATCTTCATTAGTGTAATTTAAAAACCACATGTAATCCACTTGCATTTCAGAATCTTCCTAGTTTAAGTTATTTCTTTTTCACCCAGGACCAGAATGTTCTGTCTATTCTTGTTCAGATCTTTTGAAAGCAAAGAAAAACAAGAGACCACATCACAGGTACTAATTTCTTTTTTAATCACTACTACTGCAGTCTATCATCTATATGAATTGAACCAAGCTACAACCTGCTTGGTGACCACCAAACTAATGGGAGTGACTGAATAAAAGATGAAAAAAAAAATACAGAAATCAACCATGTAAAAGAGAAACTAATATTATACTATTCCATTTGTGGTTTAGAAAGTGCAAGCAAATGGACCGGGGCGGAGCCAGACGTGGTCTATTTCAGTGTCCGGAGAATAAATTGGGCTTCGAAAAACACCAAAACAACTTTAACACCAAGACAACAGAGTCTGTCACCACTGGCAAGAGCATCTTACAAGGTGGGAGACGAGTACATCCTGGCAGCATTCCAACGTATCGAATGAAAATTTAAATGCGTTGTGCTGATTTTAATATTTTAAAAAAAATGTCGTAGCGCTATTGTCATCGTAAGATCAAAAAGTCGAAACCATCTGTACTGTGAAACCCACTGATGAATTCTCCATTAACTCTCACCTAGTCTTCTAATCTGGGCAGATTTTGGATATTCAGGGTCATGTGTTTGACCTTCATGTGTCTAAAGGTGTTGCAGATGAGATTAAAACAGAGATCTGATAACCTGAAGAGCAGCTGTGTTATTACCTGCTTTCTACTGCACCACCTGCGAGAGAAAGTCTGGGACCAAATTTTAGTCCTGTTTGTAATTCGAATAAGCAGCATTAACGACTTGTTGAAGTTTAATTATGAAATGCACATAAAAAGTAAGTCATGATTGCTGGGTTTATTAATACGTGAGGGCTGTTCTGTCCTTCTGTGTTTACCTCCCGAAGGTCCTTGAAGGCAGACGTTCCTCTACCAATCTGACAGCTTTCTGGTTTGGAAAAACACCTGCACACACACTTATATATCTCCTTTTTCCTTGTGGGGAAATAATAGTAAGAAATAATGGAACAGATGTATCTGTATTTATTTTTAAAGGTTTTCATTAAAATGTGCAGCATTAAATTCTCTGAAGCACAAATATGTTTTAAAGAGATAGCAAGAATGTTTACGCTGCTCTGATGCTTAAAAACTTGATGCGATATTACCTCCGGCCATAATTCTTCAGCAGAGGTGAAGGAACAGGAGCATTTCAGAAACACACACACAGACACACACAGACACACACACACACGCACACACGCACACATACTTATGAATGTTTTCTTACTGTTTCCATGAGGACGGTCCATTGGCTCTTTTTAGTACCTCAGTAACCTAAAAGAAGTCTTTTTGGCTTAATTTCAAAATTAAAGCTGTAAATTAGCTTCCATCTGGGGACCAGCCAAATGTCCCTCTACAGGGTCATGTTACAGCTACCCAGAATGTGTCTCCGTCAATTTCAGCACCCGAGACACATCTTATGAACACAAGTGTTTACAGTCACCATCCTGCTGATTACATGCACCTGGGCCCAATCCCTTTCACACTCCAGGAGGATTCTCCTGATCTACAAAGGCTCATTGTGTGTCTGATGAATGACGGACCTAAAATAAAGCATCTCAACCTGCACTTGGAGCAGTCTCTAATACCTGATAGAAAAGACAGCAATCTGCATGGATCCATCCAACATGGCAACAAGATTTGACTCTACAAGGTAAAAGCTTGCCATGATAAACATCAAGCTAATCCCCCTCAGTTTAACCGCTAGCTGCATCGTAACGCCACCCTGCTAATTGCTCCCAGTAGTGTGAGTATTCTCACAATCCTGCCCTGTGCAAGGGGTTCATGTTAGAGTGTTTCCTTTAATTTCCCAAATCAAGCTGATTTGCTGATTATTGGCTGATATCTGCTTTCGTTTTCTGTTTCGTGTTTGTATCCTGCGCCTTGCAATGAAGCAACTAAGATGTCCTGCTATTCTGCTCCCCGAACACAACAGCTAAGCATTCATTTCTGCCCTGCTGGCAAGACACATGTGCCAGAATGTCCCAGAGAGAAATTCATCACCTGAACCTGCCAATAAGACGTCCAATCAGCCACAAATCCAATCCCTGAACCTCAAACCCCCCCCGCCAACCTCAAAAGATCTTTAACCACAATTTCAGATTTTTCTGTCTTCTGTAGGACACGATGGGCTGCTCGATTCACGTCTTGTGTGCTGAGACGTTATAAAGGACCAGCTGTGGGTACATTTTGCTTTGGGTGTTTGGAATTGTTTGCCAGTTAAATTGAAGAATTTTACCCTGTCCCCACAGCCGTCTCTTTCACCTGCCAACAATAATGCAGACACACACACACACACACACACACACACACACACACACACACACACACACAGCCAAGAAAACAGGCTAGTTTTTTAACTCTTGACATTAATGAGGCAGCAGCAGATTCCCCTTTTCTGACAGATTGTTTATTTTCCTGAACAGCACTTACTGCTGCATTGACAACATGGCCCATGTCACCGGAAATCACAAACACAGCACTTTAACAGATTGAAAAAAGAAAGACTGCCTGAAAAGATGGCAAAATCTCGACAAAGATTAATCACAATATAACACTTTCGCCTGTTTATTCAAAATGATCTTCCCTGCAGCCAGTTCTTTAAAGAAACTCTTCAGTGCTACAAGGATTTTTTATTTTTCTCAAACATACTGTGAAAATAAAAACCCGATCGGCTGCTAATTAAAATGTCTATAAATATAAAAGAATAAGGAGAAGACGTGTCGTCTGTTTGATTATTTGTTTGCTGACAAAAATCTTGGAGATCACATTAATCTAAAATAATAAATTACACCTATTTTGTTTGGACATTTATTTCTCAGCTTTTTCCCACTGTATTGGCAGATAATTGTGCTGCTTTGTAGAAACAGCAGGTTCAAGAATTATTATATTTATATTTTTATTTGTAATCTCTTTGCTAATAAAATGCTTGTTGAAAGTTCTGCTAAAATTGTACATAATTCAGGAGAAGACCTCCATAATCTATCACAGAAGCTGGCACTGATCCGGGGTGCACACTGAATAGACTTAAAAAAAAAAACACCCACCATTTTTCCAAGAATTACTCGGTCCTTCAGCCTCACTAAGTGCATGTTTTGGTTGGTCACCATGGAAACTCTCCAGGTCCGAGCGAGACATTACTCACGGAGGTGTAAAGGCTGAACATGCGCCTGCTTCTTGTGAGTGTATGGGTGATATTCTGCATCTTGCATTCACACATTGTTCGATTCAGGAGACAGGGGATACCAAACATTTGCTAGGAAGCAAAACTTAACCAAAAATTTAAACTAATAAAATGTTTCAATGGTAGTTATAATAATAATAATAATAATAATAATAAGTAAAGTCTTTTGCAAAACGATAGTATGCATCCATGACCAAGGTTAACCAAGTATGTGCTTCTTATTTGCATTTTAAAACACCTACACAGCTTGAGCTCCTCTTTTTGTTTAGCAGAAGAACGTTCTAAAAAAAAAGGGACAGAGTTTATAGAGCAAAATGTAATAAGCCAATGTAGATATGACTTACTGTAATAACCTGTAATAAGACTTATAGTCACTATATGGTCCAAAAAAACATCAGATTGTTCTGGCTTTATGTGCTTCTGTGTCAAACTTGGAGAAAAAGCACATCTTTGGATGATGCAGCATGAAAATTTCCCCTCACTTGAACTAGGAGACCCAAACCTCTTCCAGCATGAAGATGCCCCTGTGTACAAATCCAGCACCAGGAAGATCTGATTAATGGTTGGAGTGGAAGTTCTCCTGCTATAGAGCTATAAACCCTATTGAACACCATCTCCTCACCTTCTCACCTACATCAATACCTGACTTTACTTTCACGTTCTGTTCGGTTTAGTGTAAAGTGATAAAATAATTAAATGAATGTTTAGGAATAAACTCTGTACATAACTGTAGACTGTGAAATAAAGCTAGCGTGTCTAGACTGCCATGTGAGACATTTTCTTTTTTGTCCCTTAAGGTCTTAATTATGGTTATGAAACAGCTTGCACTTGTATCACACTGATAGAGAAAAATAGAGCATGCAGTCTTTTGAATCGAACGTTTCATATTTTAATTAGTGTTTCAAAGAAATACACGAATCAAGAAAATAATGATAAAACTTACGTGTTAAAGAAGGACATTACAGAGGAAAAAGAAATAACTCCATTGACTTGGCTGGTGTTTTTGTAGAACTAAGAAACAAGAACGGCAACAAGAAAGACAGACACAGAACAAGAAGGAAAATATTGGAAAGAGAGGAAGATAAATGAGGGACTGGGCTTTGCCTGTTAATGAGAAAGAGCAAAGGGGAAGCCAAAGTCCTCTCATCACACTGCTAGAGCTTGCTACAGCTTCCAAACCATCTGTGTGATGAACTCTGCAGGAACCTCCTGAGCGCTGTGGGTGTGGTGGATCATGCCGAACAACTGACTGGTCCAAGGTTGAACACAGAGCAACTGTGGGGTGGCACCAGCAATGTGAGATTTAATGCCAAATGATGCCAGAAGTCTGACACATCACATGATCTAGTCTATGCTCCAATAAATCTGAACTATTAATGATCTCACATGATATGAGCAGTGGTAGTCCAGTGGTTAAGGCTCTGGGTTACTGATCACAAGGTCAGCGGTTCGAACCCCAGCACAGCCAAGCTACCACTGTTGAGCCCTTGAGCAAGGCACTTAACCCTATCAGCTCCAGGGGCGCCGTACCATGGCTGACCCTGCGCTCTGACCCCAGCTTCCAGATGAGTTGGGGTATGCGAAAAAACTAGAAATTTCCCCACTGTGGGACGAATAAAGGTTAAATTATTATTATTATTATTATGGATGTGCTCACAACAGTCACTGTATACGTACAAGCACAGAAATATGTTATTGAACACTGGTGTACTGTGTTGTGTAGTTTAGCAGCTCTGCACTCTCTCTCATTCTGGTAACAGCAGTTACTGAATTATATATTATAATGTCAGGTTTGTGTAGGTAACATGAGCCACATTATCTGTGTAAAGCTTCTTTGAGACAATGTTCATTGTTAAAAGCGCTATACAAATAAACATGAATTGAATTGAATAAGGAATTATTTTGTGCATGTAGGATTGGTTTCCGGTTTTTCAAGTGTTTGCAGTCATATTGTGCATTTTAACCTCACAACAAAGTTTCATATGTTGCAGTTCTGCATATTAATAAATAATCCTGTTAAGTCTAAAAACATTTACAGTTAAAAATAAGCTTTCAGGGAAATCTCATTCCAAAACCACTGGTGTCATTATAGTGTGGGTCCCAATTTACTGTTAACTTTTAAGTGACAGAGAAAATAAAAAGAGGTTCTCGTCAATAGAATGGTCTCCAGTGGTCTTGGTGAAGCCCCACATATTTTTAGCCATATAATATACCAAAATCATGTTTTATATTATTATCCTAAGATAACGGATGCATATATAGAACATCTTTTAATTGCTATAGATGTACAAATATATATATATATATATATATATATATATATATATATATATATATATATATATATATATATATATATATAAATGTAATTAAATTAGAAAGCATTTAAAGCTTGGATTAAAATATCAAATTGGTGCACTTATAAACTTTTCAGTAAGAAGTTTTTGCACTAAAATCCCAAATCCCAGACATTAACATTAATTGTAACTCAAAAAGTTGGCACTCCTGCAAAGTTCAACCTTCATCATCATATGATTAACACAAGGTACAAGTACAAAGAAAAGGAAGCCTTAATTAGTCTGAACTGAGAACCGCATGTGCTGACAAATCACTTATCATTCTCACTGTCATAATACAAAAACCCCCTTCAGTCTTACAGTATCTGGGACATTTAAACTCTCCTACATATAAAAAGAATGGAAAGATAAAAACATCCCTTTCACTGCAAAATTGTACAGAGTTCCATAATAACGGCTGAAAACTGTTTTTTTTTCACCCAAAAGATTTATGTTCCTGGTTGCTTCTTTATATCTGCCCACTTCTTTTCTTTTTTGTTGGGTTTTCTATAAAAAGGAATAATTTATCATAATGCAGGAAGTGTCTGTGCGTGTCAGCACTGTTAGCCCGGTGTGCCTTTGTCCTTTTCTTTACTCTTCCTCCATGGTGTGGGAAAAGGGTAGAGAGAACAAATGAGTAGGAGTGAGGAAAAAATAAAGAGAAATAAGGGCAGCAAAGTTCCTCCTCCACTCAGAGCTCCATCAAAATGTATCTTAAAATAAAATACCAAATCCCTAAACTTTAAGTGTATCAAAATAAACTACAAACTACAGCAGCCACATCACGTATCAAAATTTACTTCTGTATTTTTGTATTTTAAAAATACTAAAAAATACTGTTACAATGGAGCATGACATTTCTTTGCAAACCTTCCATCACTCGTCTGTTTGATCTGTTCTTCACATCACAGCGACTCGGTTGATTTAGTGAACAATGTTTGATAGCAGCAGATTTTCTCAGGCGGAGTCACGTGATAAATCTGACACATGCAACCAGTTAACAGATCACGATTTAAGGCACCTGCATTTATTTGATGGTTAATGATAAATATAATAATATATTATGTGTCGGCAGTCGTTCATGCGGCGGTCTGCAAAAATCACGATCCTACTAAACAGCTACTTCAATTATGGAACAATATTCAGCAATCAAATATTTATTTATTAATCATTGGACACTATTAATCTATTTGAAAGCTGGCAGCCTGCAGGTTTCTGACCTTCACCACCTTCTTCCATATGGATTAATTTCCTGAAATTCCATATTCTGTTCTGATCTCAACAATTCGGAGCAAAATACTGAGCAGAAACCAATCAGAGGCCACATTTTTATGATGTCATCATGTAGAACTTCTTACAAAGTATTTCAAAGTATTTAAAAACTACAAACATACAAAACAAAATATGAAGCCATTTTCATCATCCCACATCAAATACAAAGGACTAAATCCGATTTTATATTTAGAATACATGTATCATAAAAACTGCACATCCCTGTTCAGGTGCATGGACATGCATGTAAGCAGCTGCCTGTTGGTTTTTGAGAAAAATCCATTGAGAGCACTCAGTTACAGTCCCAGAAGCATGTGTTTGATTGTTGGAGATTGTTTCTGAGTAAGCCAGAGGGGCTGGCACAAGCCCCCATGTCATTGCTCGCTGTAATCGCTCCTGCCACTGCTGCTGCCAAAGAAAGTTGCTGTATAGAGCTGGAAATGTCAACATGCAGAAGAAGCCTGACACATCGCTGCTGCTGTCTTTTCAGAGCGTACATGTTCTACACCAAATGCTCTGACTTGTGTTTGCATTGCAATAAAGGACTCAATGATTATGCTTGGACACTATTTTAAGATAAAAAAATGATTTAAAACCAGAGAAATGGCTGCCTTTAACTTGGGGACTTGAACTTTTAATGCATTGGTTAGAAGCTACAGTTACATATGAGGTGGTGTCTAAAAGTTTCAAGACTAATCTTGTAACTGGTGCTATTGTGTCCACGTTTGATGTGAAGCACGTTTGACATACGGCAACCCTGCAACGAGTCATTTGAGGCGTTTTGAGCATCATATGCACTACAAGAGTGGAAGAACATCGCTGGAGGATGACGAGAGACCAGGAAGACCTTCAAAGAGCACGACCCTTAAAACTATTCAGCAACTCACGCATGATGATTGTCGGAGAACTATCCAAAAAATCTCACTACTGCACCCACCCTACTCGCCAGATTTGGCTCGTGCGGACTTTACCCTCTTCCCGAAGATAAAGATCCATGTTCTTGATAAAGTCTGGCTGGTTTCCATATTAATGATTTGAGATCAAATCAGTATTGCTTGTGTAGTGTAGTGTAGTGTAGTGTAGTTTGTGCTGGGTCAATTGTAAAATGTTTATTACTCCTACTTCAACTGACAGAAAAATAACAATTATCTTACATCAGAGCGACTTAACCACTGAGCTGCCACTTCCTCATATACCAAATAATCACGAATGCTTTGTGAATGATAAACGTAGCAGTAAAAGTCCAAGAGAATTGAACGTAAATTATTTCAACTGGTTTTATCACCAAGCCGAACGTATCAGGAGAAAGCTTAAACGTTTGCTGAGTTCAGTGATCAGACCACGGCCTAACCTCATGTTCCACTGAGCATACGTGATTATTAGCTCTATAAAGCAGCCGGCTACGCAAACGAATGATGGGTTAAGTTTGAATGTAAACAATCAGAAATAATTGGTAAGGTTTATGCTGGATGAAGATTAGAGCTGTTACATAATAATGACAAAGTGAAAAGACCTCAAAGAAAACCAACGAAACAAAGAACCACCATGGAACAAAAATCACCATCATGAGGAGGAAAAATTTGTGAAATGTGAAAAGTATATATAAAACGAATCAGAATGACAAGGAACAATTAGAGACATGTGACCGAGTCATGTAAGGATGCAGTGAATTGTAGTTCAATTTCAACTGTAATGTATTGTGGGGGTGTATTGTCTTCATTTATTCAGTAATTATATTTTTGCATGTTAAGTGTATTACATTTCAACTAGAAATGCTGAATATAAGGATATAAGGCTAGGGTCAGGGCTAGGGTTATATTTAGGGCTAGTTTTAGGGTTATGGTTAAGCTCAGTGTCTGCAATATATAACATTGTACAAAAGAAATGCTTTTGCACATCAGACCACATCAGACATTCCACAGAAAATCTGCATATTGAAAAGATCATTTGTGTCGAGTTCAGTAGCATTTGCCTTTTTTGGACCAGATGTTTAATTGGCCATATTTTCTGCCCAATATACTTATATAGGTATCATGTGTCCTATTTAGAGCTTTCACCTTTCTAACTTGTATCATTGTAATAATAATAATAATAATAATAATAATAATAATCATGACTGCACAAATCAGTGTACAATCAGAAAACTGTGAGCCACAAAAAATAATAAGTAAATGTTTAACAAAAGCCTTTTCAATTTAAAGAACTGGATAAAGTGCATGAGCCCTTAACATTATTGAACACACAGGTTCTTACCCTGATCTTTAATCGTAGCAGTTAGCATTCTGTTCTAATAGCTTAATAAAGGCCACGCAAGCTGCACATCAAGGAGCAGTGCCAAAACACACACATTTACCACATGTTCAAAGCGATAAAGTAATGTCCTTACAGAGTTCTCCACAGGAGTGTGTGTGTGTGTGTGTGTGTGTGTGTGTGTGTAATTGCACCTAAATATATGAGACTTTTAAGGTCACATTATTTAATGGACCTACTTCATTTTCCAAACATATACCTCAGCTGTCATTGCACTAAAGACTGCTTTGTCCTCTCCACTGCTTTGTCTTTTCGGTTTGAATAGTTTCCAGCTCATTTAAGTCTAAATGCCTTCGTGTCCTAATCGTAGCTATTAAGTCGAACGCTTCCCTGCCATTAGCACACCATTCACCACAAAATGCAAAATGGATGACATTTAGTACATACACTCCAGAATGTGTTTTTTCTGCTGCAGGGTGTAAGGAAATTATGAGGTAGTCGAGCAGATCCAAATCCAAAATCATAGCCAATAGAGCTGGAGTGTAATTGTGTAACTGTAATTGCATACCAGATAACCAGCAGGGGTGTTTTTAACACCTGGATAACTTCCCATGCATGAACACTTACATGCTAAAGACCTTAAACAGAGTCAGATGGTGGTGGTATGATGTAGTGCTTTACTTATTTACGTATTATATATAAACACTGTTTAGGTCAGGGGTTTAGAATGACTTTTCCTGCAGTAGCTCTACATACAATCAACTGGAGATTTTGGAAAACATTTCCATTATGTCTTCTTAAGATTTCTTTGAACACAGGATCAGTAGAATTGCTATGTATAGAACATGGACATGTATTTGGACACCTGTCTCTTCCAGCCATATGTGATTCTTCAAGAGACACACAATTGAATACACTTGAACTAGGAGGCCTAAACCTGTTCCAGCATGACAATGCACCTGTGCACAAAGCTTTTTTTTTGTCATTTGGAGTAAAAGATCTGAAGTGTCATGCTCTAGAGCTATAAACTCTATCGATTATGTTTGGAATGAATTAGAATCAACACACTAAAGACATTAACTATCACATTGCTAAAAAGCAAACAAGAAAAGTCCAGACAAACGCAGTTAATTCTGATGATGCCTGCTCAGATCTTTGTGGTCAATAATTCATTCTTGGTTACCTTCATCTCTTCCGAAAAGATAAGTGTACCTCGTAAACCACATGTGATTCAGCATCTACTATAGCAATCATTAATAAACTATAAAAATAACCTATTCATTAGATAGAATTTTATGCCCCACTCATATAATTAAGTTACTTATTTAAAGTTTTATCTCTCACTCTACAGAGAGAAGGTTCGCTGCAGGAGTGTATGTGTGCACCAGTAGACTCTTTTCCTCCATTAGCATGCATACTTAATTTGACCTTGTCACTCCAATTCTTCACAAAATGATGAATGAAGGGGAACAAGTCATGAAGAATGACAGATGAGGAAATGTTAATGGTAGGGAGGAAGACAGAGGAAAAAAGGGAGAGAAAGACAGAGCTGTGTCATTGCTAATGGTTTTACTGACGGGTTTGACATCTGTACAGTGGGTGGCCTTAGTGAATGAACAGACTTTTGTGATTCATCAAAGCCAGATCTCAGATGACACCAAGAGAACGGCTTTGGTGTTGCACGTCATTTTTTTGTTAACTACATCTACTTGCTAAGGGATTATTCCACAATGGACCAGAACCTGTAACATTATGGTACGTGAAACTTCACTGAAATAACGTGAACACTGAAGTGTTTTCTTCTCATCGCCTGCCATCAGAAAAATATCGGCGAGGGCCTGAGAAGTTGCTGAACTTTATGCTAATACACATCCAGGGGCCAGAGTTAGCCTTCCCTCCGTCACTTTCTATCTTCATTCAATGGGCCTCCTGCAGTGCTTTGGATCAGTCCTGCAGCTCCTGCAATTAGAGCCTGAATTTGACTTGAATTTGACACAAATGCCACAGCTGAAACATCCTGCTAATCATAAATGACCTGCTAATAAAAGACCATATAACAATGACTACTATTGAGAAAAAAAAGAAGCCAAGAAAGTTCTCAGAGACTCTACTAAACAATGTGGTGGACTAATTTCTGTAAAGGAAGGCTTTCAGCTTCATGAGATCACTTCACAGAGGAGAATATTATATACACATGTAGGTATCAGTATAATATAAAAAAAATATATTTTTTAATGCACATTAAATCCATGAATATACCAAAATAATGTTATTTATTTATTTAGTCATTTTCTCCAGGTTTCCTGTAGAGATTGTGTTCGTTAGGGAGCCAGTTTAATAAATGTCTATGTGCCACGGTGAAATGGACATGAGCCTAATCAGTTCCATTTGTAATCAGGTGCCAGCTGTTAGAGTGTTTTTGAGACATCTGTGGCATCCCAGTTCCTTTGCCATCTTTTATTAGAGAACATTTAATAGCACTTTAATCGCTGCTACACAATCACTGATTACACACACATGCGTATTTAGAATTCGAAAGGTTTCAAGATAAAAAAAAGGTCTTATTCGTGTTTTTTGCAATTGGGCTGCCACCAGAAAGAGGAGGAGAGGTTTTGTTTGATGTTCTCTTTCTTTTTAACAATAGGTCTTTGCTTCGGCACAAAAGAACTTGAAAGAAACCAGAGGTGAAAGGAACACCATCCTCATACACAACACTGTTTATTTATTATATATCAAATCATTAGTGAGGTTACCAAATATTCTCTGATGTTCACGAGTGCAAAAATGTTCATATTATTTGCATTATTGCGATCAGTTTTAGTCTATTTCAGTAATTTATCAGTATAGATGTTTGCAGCCCAGAGTATGACCTTCAGGTCCACTCAAAGTAGCACACTAATTCAAAGATGGATCAATAACCAGACGTGCCCATAGTCTGTCAAGTACAGCTGTGCTGAGCAGCAGGAATAGAAACCTCTATTGATAATACAAAATCGATTCTTTATTTTAATGGTACAAAATAGAGAATTGCATTAAAAACAGGCAGACTGAAGGCTCTCGAGTGCTCCGCGATGCCACCTGAGCTACAACAGCTCATGTACAGAACTTAGAATGTCCTGAATTCTTGTGTGGCTGTAAACTGTGTCAGGTTTCATTACAAGTGCAAATTAATACATTAATTAGCTTCTCTGTTCTGGCACCAAGGTCCTGGATGTCTGTACAGTGGAGTCCCTGGCTATCTTCAAGCGACGGTTGAAGACCTACCTACCTCCTGAAACACTTACATTAGCACTTTTCAAGTTTGCTTATAGAATATTCAAGAGTTATATTTATATTAAGTTTGTAATCTTGCGTACCAGTGTAGATTTATTTATTGCTAGAGACTAAAAGCACTTTTGTACATCGATCTGGATAAGGGCATCTGCTAAATGCTGCAAATGTAAATGTACTTAAAAGATCCGGTTTCATGCTGCTGATGTACGAAGAATGAGGAATGTGAGCATGGGAGTGTGGGAGCATGTCATATGCAATTTGCTGATGTAAATGTAAAAGTAAATACTGTACATACATTGGTTTATATAATAATGCACCATTTTGCATTTCAGAACAGCACCAGTTACACCACTAGCCTCCAAACTTTTTGATAGCACCCCGTAACTTTTACAAATAGTATAAAATTAATAGAAAAGTTCAGGTTACCGTTAACACCATTTCATATGACTCCTACATAAATTAAAACAAACCCCAGGGAGATCAGCTTTTTTTCCTTTTATTTATCATCTCTAGAATTTCTATGAAGGTCTGGTTGAATATTTATATTTCACATTTCACAAGAGATTCAAAGGACAATTTATAGATTTCTGAATACACGTGTATGTTGTAACTGATATTTTGTGACGTTTCGCTCATTTAATGTTTTGACACACTGTGTGCTCTTATCATTTAATGAGATCAAACTTTACTAATTAGACTCTGAATGCAAACCTCCTCAGGTCTGTAGAAATGGTGGGAGGGTGAATGGCTTTTGAAAAGCAAAGGTTTGTGGGCACCTGATCATTAGTCTCCATGAACCTCCTTCTAATAATCTTGTCCTAATAGAAAAAAGTAAGTGCTCTATCTCCCCATTATCACAATTTTGTCTAATGCAATGCATCAAAAGATCTCATTGCTGAGTGCACAGCAAATGGAGACTATAAAAAAGAGAAAGTGAAAATGGTTCTGAAACCAGACTGCTGTCCTGACGAATGAAGTAAGCTTCTAGAAATAGCAGAAGGAAATGTATGTGGTGTACATGCAATACCAAATAGCAGTTTGATTGCATTTCTGCTATGTAACGAGTCAGCGATGCACAGTGTATAGGGAAATAATCTGAGAATGAAAAGGAATTACTACAAATGTAAATAATTAGAATTGAATTCTGAATGCTGGGATGATGTAATGAAGTAATTGGTGATTAGTGTTGATGAAGTGAGGTTCAAGACCAAAAGCGTGCTCTCGTTAGAAACAACACAAAAGCACACTACAGAATTATGCAAAGCATCTCGGTATGATGGATGACAACATTCATGAAGACAGAGTGCATACTGCTGATGCCTGCTGAATCAGTTCCTCAAAATACCTGTAAATAAATAAAGAAATAAAATGCACAATATGTTTAAGTCAAGCAGCGTTTAAGTGTGACTGCAAGCCAAGCATTAAATGTGTGCACCTCCCTCAGTCTGATGTGTAGATCTAGTTCAGTTCTATATTTATTGCACAATTTGTGAGAGAGAAAAAAGAAGGGACTGGTGAGAAGATGATTTCTTTATATGTGCATATTTCAAATACTGGTTAAATAGGGACAGCTTTTTGAGCCTTCCTTAAACTGTTACCACAAAGTCTGAGGCACACAATTGTACAGGACGTGTTTGGATGCTGGAGCATGACATCTTTCCTTTATTTTGAGACCCAAACCTGTTCCAGCATGGCAATGTCCCTGTGCACAAAGCAAGCACCATGAAGATCTGATGAGTGAATATCATCAGCTTCAACTGCATAGTTATTGTGATGATTAAAATGAATAAGGAAAATTATTTAACGTGTCGGCATAGAAAAACATTCAGACGTGTCTATGACAAAGTATCTGTGCCATTTAATTAAAACTAATAGATATAAGTACACGTTTATTGTTTTTGGAGTCTGTGAGGATTAGGCCAACGTGTCTGCATTCCTATCTTGTGTTCTAAGATTCCCTTCTTCTTCTCCTTGATTTTCTGTTTTGTGGAATTATATGCAGAGGAGAGTCACGTGGTTTAAGGGATTTACAAGAAGTGCATCAGTCAAACAATGCTTCTATTAACAAATAAGCATTTGCATAAATTTAATCTTTGCATATACAAGTGCATTTTCATGAGTGGAAAGATAATGAGGCACGAACACGAATGCAGTGACATTTCATGCCAAAATCCATACCATATCAAGCTGGATCTAATTTATTGTAAAAAAGACAAAAAAAAAAAAAGACACACTTTTATTTGCAGATCAATGTTCAGTGACAGTGATGTATTTCATTAATTATTACCTTCATCCTTACATCATGAAAACAGGCTGAGGGTTGAAAATGTACAGTTATCCAGCATTGTCTTGTTTAAATGGTTTTAGATCCACCTTTATTCATTTGTGTTTGCTACAGGGGCTGTGCTACAGAAAAGAAATGAACACAGCATTCATGAGGATAAAGCATGTATTATAAAGCATGCACAAGGATAAAGCATGCATGAGGATAGTTCAAGAGTGTTCCCAAATGAACAATTGGATTCAATAAACAAATAATTAAACAAGTTATAAAGGTAAAGTAGTGTTCCTTTGGATTTCTCAGAAACGCCTTTTCTCTGCAGACAGCAAGAAAAGTAATATATTGCAGCGGGCACAAAAAAACAGGCAGAGAAGTTTCACTTTCAATTTCCCAGAAATCCCACCCTCTTCTGCATGCACTGCAGTAGAGGACCAGAGCAGAGAAAAGGAGGACACACAGGACACTCAGGATATCAGACAGAGAAGACACACAGACAATCACACAAGGTAAGTGCTTAATGTTCAGAGAGCTTCTAAAATATACAAAACAGATTATTTCTCTCTCTCTCATGTACACACACACACACACACACACACACACACACACACACACACACACACACTCGCTTAGTTCTATTAAATACATTACGAAAGTTTCATCACTGACTGCATCGTTGTACAGTATTTACTTTCAGATAACAGAATTTTCCTCAGTAAGTGCCAGTGTTTATTACAGTTACAACACGATGCTGTGCTTATCATCACTTTTACTTTCTGTTCAGTTTTCCTGCGTTTCCTTCCTCTTTAATACAGTTACATCATCTCACGCTAACACTGTAACTGATAACAGTTTCTAATAATGTTTCTTTAATACAGATTCAAACATGGGAAATGTGGTCAAACCAGGTATGTAACACAAACTGACTTACTTTAATATTACAGTAATGCTGAATGGGACTGTAGTGCACGAGGCAGCGTCTACATGCAAATGTATCTTTATTTATCATGTGCACTGCTACTGTAGATAAAAATGGTAAAATATCAAGTAAAACTGTCAGCAGAATTCAGACATTAGACAACAAGAGTCAAGAACAATGCATATAACAGTGCAAAAGAAATTTACAAATCCACCATGTGACAGATATGAAGAGGTGAAATGAAATATCCAGTTTTTTCAGGACTGAGAGATTTGCTCGGCATGTACATGAATATAAACTAGGAAATTTACCATCAGTGTGTGTTTTGTAACATGTTTTTTTAATTATATATTTAACAGAATGTGTTACAGTTCTGGCTGATAAAAATGTTACAAGTGGAGAAACAGTTATTCTTCGATGTGAGGCAAACACAGAATATGTAACGGCAACGTGGGAAAAAGACGGCAGTAAATTGTCATGTGGAGGGCAAACACAAAGTGACCAGAACAGGTAAAACATTTACTTTGGAAATTTCAAATGCTGATGAGACTGATGAAGGGAAATACACTTTAACCCTCAGCAATGATAAGGGATCTGCATCATGTTCCGCCCTCGTCAGAGTCGGTAAGTAACATTATATTATTACCTGATTTAACTATAACATACACATAAATACTGATCATGTAAATATTATAATATTCAACACTGCAAATGGAAACCTCATGAAATAAAACAGAACTAAACTTTAGTATAATATAGACACAATAATAATATTGTATTAATAACGTGTATTTATTCATTACAGAAATGAAGAAATGGAGAGAAGTGCGATGGCAGAGGTATCATTATCCTTCAATCCTGATTTTTATCTTCTAACACATTCACTGTTTTTACTGTAATAGTTATAACTGATATATAAACTAACAAACTGATAGATTTTACATTTTCTTTTCTCAGTCAAGCTGAAATGTTGAATAATATCAAGACATTTAACATTTGTAATGAAGTTGAAGAGCTCCACTTCCTCTTGTATGGACCAGTTGGAGCAGGAAAATCCAGCACCATAAACACCATCAGAAGCATCTTTGAAGGACGTCTGTTTGTAAACTGCCAGGCTGCTGCAGGATCTACTACGAGTCACACTCTCTCTGTGAGTCCATAATATACCATGTAGAATAGAATAGCCTTTATTTGTCACATACCTGTATACATTACAGCACAGCGAAATTCGTACTTTAGATATCCGAGGTTGCTCTGCAACTGTGGTCAGAACACAGGGTCGGCCATGATACAGCACCCCTGGAGCACAGAGGGTTAAGGGCCTTGCTCAAGGGCCCAAGAGTGGCAGCTTGGCGATACCGGGGCTTGAACCCCCGATCTTCTGATCAGTAACCCAGCGTCTTAACCACTGCAGCAACCACTCCCACTGTCCCCATGTGTGTGGTACATTTATCAAAGTAAATGTTTAAAAATTTAATTTTAAAAACTAAACTTTTTTTCTCAACATCTTCCAGTTTGAAAGTTTCAGACTTGAAGATGAAGAAAGATCGTTTCCTTTTGCCTTCTATGATGTAATGGGTGCAGAAGCAGAAGCAAAAGCTGGTGTGAACACTCAAGACATCATCAGTGCTTTAAAAGGTCACATGAAAGAGGGTTACAAGGTAAAGTGTTCACATTACTGTGTTCAGCACTTATCACTCAATCACACTGTATGGAACTCAGTAGGAAACACGTGTCTATAAAATAATTGTACTATTTGTTACTAATAATAATCTTTAATATTTTGATCCTTTTATTTAATGCACAATTTTCTGAGCAGTCGATCAGGTTTATATTTCACTGCAGGTTGTGTTCTGTATAAAACTGTATCTTGAATCCTGTATCTGGAAAATCATCCAAATGAGTGAAATGTTATATGACCAAAAAACACTTAAATATTCTTTTAAATATCTTTTCTTCAGTTTAACTCTAATACGCCGTTGTCTGAAAACGACAATTTTTACAATTGAAATCCCAGCCTGGGTGATTAGATGCACTGCCTGGTGAACGTCATAGCAGCTGACAAGATTTCACTGATGAACAATAAATATTTCAACAAATGGAAGACTATCAGAGAAACAGCGAGCAGTATGGGTGAGTCAGTTCACAATAATCATCCAGTTCACAATATCATCAGTTCACAATAATCATCATGTTATAGAAATAAACTTTCTTTTGGCTTCTCCCGTTAGGGGTCGCCACAGCGGATCATCCGCATGTTTGATTTGGCACATGTTTTTACGCTGGATGCCCTTCCTAACGCAACCCTCCCCAATTTATCCGGGCTTGGGACCGGCACTAAGAGTGGCTGGTGTTGGTTCCCTGACCGGGGATCGAACCCGGGCCACAGCAGTGAGAGCACCATATCCTAACCACTAGACCACCAGGGACATCCTGTTATAGAAATAACGTTCTTTAAAATGTCCAAAAAACACTCCATCTAAATCATTAATCAGACTCCAGAAATATATAATTAAATGATAGTGTTTATCTGTGTGTGTACCTGTGTGTTAATGTGCGTGTGTGTGTGTGTCTGTGTGTTAATGTATGTGTATCTGTGTGTATCTGTGTGTTTATCTGTCTGCGCTACAGGAATCCCTCAGGTGGTTTTCATGACGAGAGCAGACTGTGACTGTAAAATAACGGAGGAGAATTTGCAAAACATCTACAAAAGCAAAAAGATCCGAGATAAAGTGAGTTATTTTGGTGACTGTAATGTGCATCACTGCAACGATTCCCAACTACAATTTGAAACAAAATAACGTGTGTGTTTTTCTGTGTGTATCCAGATAATTCAGTGCAGTCATCTACTGGGTGTACCAGTGAACCTCGTCTTCCCTGTAGTGAACTATCATCAGGAGACCGACGTGAACACGGATATAAACTGCCTGATGCTGGATGCCTTAAAAAATATTGTCCCCTGGGCGAATGATTACGTGAAGAAATGTTCCAACAAGCAAAATTCACATCAGCAACCCAAAATAGAATAAAGAAATTTCACAGAAAATATGAAAAGCAGTGTAACACACAATCTATATATGCATGTCCTAAAACTGTGAAATCCAGTAGACTTTAGACTGTAAAACCAGAAGAGAATTGTTTCCTGTTGTGGGCAGAGAAGTTTGAGACAATACTTCCAGTCCTTATTTAACAAGATTCTCATCAAAAAGCACCATAGAACATAAAGAAGAAGCTACTAAGATCATGAAATTAGAGTTTAAGATTTTAATTTGACTAATTTGACTAAAAAGTAACTTTTTAGTTACTTTTTAAAGAACCTTCTTTAATGTTCCCATTAATGCCCTTTTATGTGTTATGGTCTACAAACACAAAACTGACTTAAACACAAAGTAATTTTTAAACACTATTTTATTGAAGTCAGAGCAGCACAAACTGAATATATCACAAGGATTTCTGAAATAAATAACAAAACAAGCTGAATAATATATTCACAATCAAACACTAAAGTGGCTTCTGCATCATAAAAGCTGTTGTGTTGATCTCTTAAAAATGTTCTAGTTCCTTTCACAGCTTAAATATAAAAACTATCAACAATGTACAACGTACATTTGTGTACTTTTGCCACCTCTGTTCACATTTGATATCCAGGTGCATTGTACAGGAGGTCAGTTGAAACTATCGAATCAAACTTTATCTATTGTTAAATGATGTTTTATGCAGCACCGTGATCCTGGAGGACTATTTGTTCATTATACTGTGCTCAGTAATGTATATGGGTAACATGTAAAATCCACAAGACCTTAAAAATGAAAACAACCCGGGACCTCCTCCTGGATGATGAAACAGATATGGAGAGTCTATTTGCATGTACACATACATACACATATGCAAATCCTCCAATGAAAACACTCCTTCCCATGGTATTCATGGTATTGAAAAGACCCATGACAAATGTGAAAAAGCCCTACGTATCATGAAGTAAGGAAAAGGCACACCACAGAACTTCCCTTAACTAGCCGACTAACACTGAGCCAAGAATTTACAGTTCCAAAGGGGGTCTTGAGGGGGGAGAACCCCTTCTCAAGACCTCTCCAGGGTGGGAGACTTCTCAAAGGACCACCGCTTCCAATCACAATCTCACCCTGGATCCTGAATTAGAACTGAGAATTGAGAAGGGGGGTGTAAACTTGAGAAGGGGGGGTGTCTCGACTGCTAATTCCATGCTAATGCTCTTTTCTAAACCTCACTAAGATCAACCCTCAGCCTGAGAAACCAAGGGCTGAGAAAAGCTAGAAGCTAATGCCATTAACCCATCATGATCCACCTGCCTTCTGACCACCATGATCCACCTACTAGCCGACCTTCATAACTGTTGGCTGATGATGTTCCCCTTCATTAGAAACTTCCTCAACCAAAATTGTCTGCATAGGGTCATTTAGACTTCATGTCCCAGGCATCCCCTTTAACCATTAACATCTGCATATCTTGTCACAGGATGAGCACCATGGTTTACGCTTATACTAGCAGTGTTCCATACCACAGTATATGCCAGAATATAACTCTGTTCTTTCATTCGTAATATCAAAATGATCTGCTCTCTATTCCTCAAATAAATGTGCATGTTGTATGATCATGAAATGTACTGTACTGCTTTTAATACACTTTGGATAAAACTTTACAAGTTTTCCAAAACCAACCATAAACATGTAAGCTAGACACAAAACGAAGACAAAGAAAGTTTCTTGCTCTGAAAGTTCATGCCTGGCATTGGCTATTCCACCAAAGATGGATGTGGCTAGGGGACCTTTAAATGTCCTGAACCCGCACCAATCGTGGCTCAAGAACTCTTCTTTGAGACAGACCTTCCGGCAAGCTTTACTTTCAAGAACTTCTCCTACTACTACTAATCTTCAGGAGAACCTGGAAGAACATCTAACTCCCTCCTAATGGACTCTTTAAGAATCTCTTTTTGTCTGCCGCATCCAGACTCTTGTTTAGGAACAAAGCCAATGCAAGTAATCGTTTTACCAACTATTTAAATGCGTGATTAATCTCAAGCTTCTTTTTTTCAAGCTGAGTCTGAATTTCTTGATGATTCTCATTCAGATTTTGCTTAATTTGAAGTTAAACTTGCCATATCTTCTCTTCTTTTCTCTCTTGCTTCTTTTTCCTTGTCTTCACATTCTTAAATTCTTTGTCTTGTTATGTATGTTTGTGTAGTTATTTCTATGTTGTGTTGTCTCATTCATTAAACACTGTATTTTCAAAAGTGATTGCTTCTGAGTGCTCAAAAAGTTTCAAAGATTTTTCAAAGTCACTGCAATATTTTGATGTTGCTACATGCTAAATTATTTGTACGGTATAAACTAAAGGGGGGGGGGGGGGTATGGTATGGTACGGACTTTGGCTTTCATGCCAATGTCCGTACCATATCAAGCTGGATCTAATTTATTGTAAAAAATACAAGTTAGCACTGGCAGACATTTATATTTGCAGATCAATGTTCAGTGACAGTGATGTATTTCATTAATTATTACCTTCATCCTTACATCATAAAAACAGGTTAAGGGTTGAAAATGTACAGTTATCCAGCAGTGTCTTGTTTAAATGGTTTTAGATCCAACTTTATTCATTTGTGTTTGCTACAGTGGCTGTGCTACAGAAAAGAAATGAACACAGCATTCATGAGGATAAAGCCTGTATTATAAAGCATGCACAAGGATAAAGCATGCATGAGAATAGTTCAAGAGTGTTCCCAAATGAACAATTGGATTCAATAAACAAATAATTAAACAAGTTATAAAAAGCACAAAAGCAGGCAAAGTAGTGTTCCTTTCTCAGAAATGCCTCTCTTCTCTGCAGACACAGCAGGAAAATTAACATATTGCAGTGGGCACAAAAAAACAGGCAGAAAAGTTTCACTTTCGATTTCCCAGAAATCCCACCCTCTCCTGCAGGCACTGCAGTAGAGGACCAGAGCATATAAAAGGAGGACACACAGGACACTCAGGATATCAGACAGAGAAGACACACAGGCAATCACACAAGGTAAGTGCTTAGTGTTCAGAGAGCTTCTAAAATATACAAAACAGATTATTTCTCTCTCTCTCATGTACACACACACACACACACACACACACACACACACACACACACACACTCACTTAGTTCTATAATATACATTACGACAGTTTCATCACTGACTGCATCGTTGTACAGTATTTACTTTCAGATAACAGAATTTTCCTCAGTAAGTGCCAGTGTTTATTACAGTTACAACACGATGCTGTGCTTATCATCACTTTTACTTTCTGTTCAGTTTTCCTGCGTTTCCTTCCTCCTTAATACAGTTACATCATCTCACGCTAACACTGTAACTGATAACAGTTTCTTATAATGTTTCTTTAATACAGATTCAAACATGGGAGGAAATGTGGTCAAACCAGGTATGTAGCACAAACTGACTTACTTTAATATTACAGTAATGCTGAATGGGACTGTAGTGCACGAGGCAGCGTCTACATGCAAATGTATCTTTATTTATCATGTGCACTGTTACTGTAGATAAAAATGGTAAAATATCAAGTAAAACTGTCAGCAGAATTCAGACATTAAACAACAAGAGTCAAGAACAATGCATATAACAGTGCAAAAGAAATTTACAAATCCACCATGTGACAGATATGAAGAGGTGAAATGAAATATCCAGTTTGTTCAGGACTGAGAGATTTGCTCGTCATGTACATGGATATCAACTAGGAAATTTACCATCAGTGTGTGTTTTGTAACATGTTTTTTTGATTATATATTTAACAGAATGTGTTACAGTTCTGGGTGATAAAAATGTTACAAGTGGAGTAAGAGTTATTCTTCGATGTGAGGCAAACACAGAATATGTAACGGCAACGTGGGAAAAAGACGGCAGTAAATTGTCATGTGTGGAGGGCAAACACAAAGTGTACAAAATAGGTAAAACATTTACTTTGGACATTTTAAATGCTGATGAGACTGATGAAGGGAAATACACTTTAACCCTCAGCAATGATAAGGGATCTGCATCATGTTCCGCTTTCATCAGAGTCGGTAAGTAACATTATATTATTACCTGATTTACTATAACATACACATAAATACTGATCATGTAAATATTATAATATTCAACACTGCAAATGGAAACCTCATGAAATAAAACAGAACTAAACTTTAGTATAATATTGACACAATAATAATATTGTATTAATAACGTGTATTTATTCATTACAGAAATGAAGAAATGGAGAGAAGTGCGATGGCAGAGGTATCATTATCCTTCAATCCTGATTTTTATCTTCTAACACATTCACTGTTTTTACTGTAATAGTTATAACTGATATATAAACTAACAAACTGATAGATTTTACATTTTCTTTTCTCAGTCAAGCTGAAATGTTGAATAATATCAAGACATTTAACATTTGTAATGAAGTTGAAGAGCTCCACTTCCTCTTGTATGGACCAGTTGGAGCAGGAAAATCCAGCACCATAAACACCATCAGAAGCATCTTTGAAGGACGTCTGTTTGTAAACTGCCAGGCTGCTGCAGGATCTACTACAGTCACACTCTCTCTGTAAGTCCATAATATACCATGTGTGTGTGTGTGTGTGTGTGTGTGTGTGTGTGTGTGTGTGTGTGTGGTACATTTATCAAAGTAAATGTTGAAAAACAATGTTTTTTCTCAACATCTTCCAGTTTGAAAGTTTCAGACTTGAAGATGAAGAAGGATCATTCCTTTGCCTTCTATGATGTAATGGGTGCAGAAGCAGAAGCAAAAGCTGGTGTGAACACTCAAGACATCATCAGTGCTTTAAAAGGTCACATGAAAGAGGGCTACAAGGTAAAGTGTTCACATTACTGTGTTCAGCTCTTATCACTCAATCACACTGTATGGAACTCAGTAGGAAACACGTGTCTCTATAAAATAATTGTACTATTTGTAACTAATAATTATCTTTAATATTTTGATCCTTTTATTTAATCCACAATTTTCTGAGCAGTCGATCAGGTTTATATTTCACTGCAGGTTGTGTTCTGTATAAAACTGTATCTTGAATCCTGTATCTGGAAAATCATCCAAATGAGTGAAATGTTATATGACCAAACAAACACTTAAATATTCTTTTAAATATCTTTTCTTCAGTTCCACTCTAATGCGCCGTTGTCTGAAAGCGACAGTTTTTACAATCGAAATCCAAGCCTGGGTGATCAGATGCACTGCCTGGTGAACGTCATAGCAGCTGACAAGGTTTCACTGATGAGCAATGAATTTATCAAAAAATGGAAGACTATCAGAGAAACAGCGAGCAGTATGGGTGAGTCAGTTCACAATAATCATCAGTTCACAATAATCATCCTGTTATAGAAATAATGTTCTTTAAAATATCCAAAAACACTCTAAATCATTAATCAGACTGCAGAAATATATCATAAAATGATAGTGTTTACTTATGTGTTTATCTGTGTGTATATGTGTGTGTATCTGTGTGTTTATCTGTGTTTGTGTGTGTGTATCTGTGAGTTAATGTGTGTATCTGTGAGTTAATGTGTGTGTATCTGTGAGTTAATGTGTGTATCTGTGTGTTTGTGTGTGTATCTGTGAGTTAATGTGTGTATCTGTGAGTTAATGTGTGTGTATCTGTGTGTATCTGTGTGTGTGTATCTGTGTGTTTATCTGTCTGCGCTACAGGAATCCCTCAGGTGGTTTTCATGACGAGAGCAGACTGTGAATGTAAAATAACAAAGGAGAATTTGCAAAACATCTACAAAAGCAAAAAGATCCGAGATAAAGTGAGTTATTTTGGTGACTGTAATGTGCATCACTGCAACGATTCCTAACTACAATTTGAAACTAAATAATGTGTGTGTTTTTCTGTGTGTATCCAGATAATTCAGAGCAGTAATCTACTGGGTGTACCAGTGAACCTCGTCTTCCCTGTAGTGAACTATCATCAGGAGACCGACGTGAACACGGATATAAACTGCCTGATGCTGGATGCCTTGAAAAATATTGTCCCCTGGGCGAATGATTACGTGAAGAAATGTTCCAACAAGCAAAATTCACATCAGCAATCAAACTATGAATAAATAAATTTCACAGAAAATATGAAAAGCAGTGTAACACACAATCTATATATATCAATGTCCTGAAACTGTGAAATCCAGTAGACTTTAGACTGTAAAACCAGAAGAGAATTGTTTCCTGTTGTGGGCAGAGAAGTTTGAGACAATACTTCCAGTCCTTATTTAACAAGATTCTCATCAAAAAGCACCATAGAACATAAAGAAGAAGCTACTAAGATCATGAAATTACAGAATCCAGAAGTGAAATGTAAACCTGATCGGCTGCTCAGACACTGTGCATTAGGTAAAAGGGACTATAAATATAAAATAGGAGAAAGTAAAAGAAATAAGAGGAGATATAAGATGATATATTCTATAACGATAAGATGGTATTTAAAAAAAAAAAGCAATATATTTATTTAATATTTACATTTGCAAAATGGAATGTACAAAATTGAATGAGGCATAATAAACCAAACTGAAGAGCCTGAAGAGAACCATTAACATCATTATTATAAATAAATAAATGTGGCACAATCACAACTTAATGTAATGCAATAAATTCATTCAAAGATACTAGAAGATTGTTTGATTGTTTGTTTCTTGTTTTTGCAGAAAAAGGTGTCAGTTTCCAATTATTGTTTCAAATACAATGGTATCACATCATATCTGTTTTTTTACTTTCGGTTTCATAAAAAAAAAAAAATAAAATAAAAAAAACATCAACGGGGCAGAGTTGACAGTGAAAGACAAATGAAAAAACACAGTACTGAAAACAGTAATACTTCTGACTGAATGTTTTTCAGTTTGACAGTTTCTTCCTCTCTCCATTTTCTGAAATATTTGTTACAGGTTTATAAAATAATATATAATTTGTACCTAGTATAAAAAAAGCATCCAATGATTTTGCTGTTTAAGAAAACTTAGAGATTATGCAAATCATTTCAGGTCAGTATAATGTACAGGAGGTCAGTATAATGTACAGGAGGTCAGTATAATGTGCAGGAGGTCAGTATAATGTACAGGAGGTCAGTATAATGTACAGGAGGTCAGTATGATGTACAGGAGGTCAGTATAATGTACAGGAGGTCAGTATAATGTACAGGAGGTCAGTATAATGTACAGGAGGTCAGTATAATGTACAGGAGGTCAGTATAATGTACAGGAGGTCAGTATAATGTGCAGGAGGTCAGTATAATGTGCAGGAGGTCAGTATAATGTACAGGAGGTCAGTATAATGTACAGGAGGTCAGTATAATGTACAGGAGGTCAGTATAATGTACAGGAGGTCAGTATAATGTGCAGGAGGTCAGTATAATGTACATGAGGTCAGTATAATGTACAGGAGGTCAGGATGATGTGCAGGAGGTCAGTATAATGTACAGGAGGTCAGTATAATGTACAGGAGGTCAGTATGATGTGCAGGAGGTCAGTATAATGTACAGGAGGTCAGTATAATGTGCAGGAGGTCAGTATAATGTGCAGGAGGTCAGTATAATGTACAGGAGGTCAGTATAATGTACAGGAGGTCAGGATGATGTACAGGAGGTCAGTATAATGTGCAGAAGGTCAGTATAATGTGCAGGAGGTCAGTATAATGTACAGGAGGTCAGTATAATGTACAGGAGGTCAGGATGATGTGCAGGAGGTCAGTATAATGTGCAGGAGGTCAGTATAATGTACAGGAGGTCAGGATGATGTGCAGGAGGTCAGTATAATGTACAGGAGGTCAGTATAATGTGCAGGAGGTCAGTATAATGTACAGGAGGTCAGTATAATGTGCAGGAGGTCAGTATAATGTACAGGAGGTCAGTATAATGTGCAGGAGGTCAGTATAATGTACAGGAGGTCAGTATAATGTACAGGAGGTCAGGATGATGTGCAGGAGGTCAGTATAATGTGCAGGAGGTCAGTATAATGTACAGGAGGTCAGTATAATGTACAGGAGGTCAGGATGATGTGCAGGAGGTCAGTATAATGTACATGAGGTCAGTATAATGTGCAGGAGGTCAGTATAATGTACAGGAGGTCAGTATGATGTACAGGAGGTCAGTATAATGTGCAGGAGGTCAGTATAATGTACAGGAGGTCAGGATGATGTGCAGGAGGTCAGTATAATGTACATGAGGTCAGTATAATGTACATGAGGTCAGTATAATGTACATGAGGACAATATAATGTGCAGGTGGTCAGTATAATGTGCAGGTGGTCAGTATAATGTGCAGGAGGTCAGTATAATGTACAGGAGGTCAGTATAATGTGCAGGAGGTCAGTATAATGTACAGGAGGTCAGTATAATGTACAGGAGATCAGTATAATGTACAGGAGGTCAGTATAATGTGCAGTAGGTCAGTATAATGTACAGGAGGTCAGTATAATGTACAGGAGGTCAGTATAATGTACAGGAGATCAGTATAATGTACAGGAGGTCAGTATAATGTGCAGTAGGTCAGTATAATGTGCAGGAGGTCAGTATAATGTACAGGAGGTCAGTATAATGTACAGGAGGTCAGGATGATGTGCAGGAGGTCAGTATAATGTGCAGGAGGTCAGTATAATGTACAGGAGGTCAGTGTAATGTGCAGGAGGTCAGTATAATGTACAGGAGGTCAGGATGATGTGCAGGAGGTCAGGATGATGTGCAGGAGGTCAGTATAATGTACATGAGGTCAGTATAATGTACATGAGGTCAGTATAATGTACATGAGGACAATATAATGTGCAGGTGGTCAGTATAATGTGCAGGAGGTCAGGAGGTTGGCTTATTACTCCTGCATGAAGCTTAATAACCATGCCAATTTGAAAGGCTCCTCCTTTCTTCAGTCCTGACCACATTTGAGCTTCACTGTAAATGTTTTTGGTCTTCACATTTGATATCCAGGTGCATTGTTTAGAAGGTCAGTTGAAACTATCGAATCAAACTTGTTAAATGATGTTTTATGCAGCACCGTGATCCTGGAGGACTATTTGTTCATTATACTGTGTTCAGTAATGTATATGGGTAACGTAAAATCCACAAGACCTTAAAAATAAAAACAACCCGGGACCTCCTCCTGGATGATGAAACAGATTTGGAGAGTCTATTTGCATGTACACTCAAAAACACATATGCAAATCCTCCAATGAAAATGCTCCTCCCTATGGTATTCATGGTATTGAAAAAAAAACATGACAAATGTGAAAAAGCCCTACGTATCATGAAGTAAGGAAAAGGCACACCACAGAACTTCCCTTAACTAGCTGACTAACACTGAGCCAAGAATTCACAGTTCCAAAGGGGGTGAGAACCCCTACTCAAGACCTCTCCAGGGTGGGAGACTTCTCAAAGGACCACCCCTTCCAATCACAATCTTACCCTGGATCCTGAATTAGAACTGAGAATTGAGAAGGGGGGTGTAAACTTGAGAAGGGGGGGTGTCTCGACTGCTAATTCCATGCTAATGCTCTTTTCTAAACCTCACTAAGATCAACCCTCAGCCTGAGAAACCAAGGGCTGAGAAAAGCTAGAAGCTAATGCCATTAACCCATCATGATCCACCTGCCTTTTGACCACCATGATCCACCTACTAGCCGACCTTCATAACTGTTGGCTGATGATGTTCCCCTTCATTAGAAACTTCCTCAACCAAAATTGTCTGCATAGGGTCATTTAGACTTCATGTCCCAGGCATCCCCTTTAACCATTAACATCTGCATATCTTGTCACAGGATGAGCACCATGGTTTACGCTTATACTAGCAGGGTTCCATACCACAGTATATGCCAGAATATAACTCTTTTCTTTCATGTGTAACTTCAAAATGATCTGCTCTCTATTCCTCAAATAATGGTGCATGTTACATGATCATGAAATGTACTGTACTGCTTTTAATACACTTTGGATAAAACTTTACAAGTTTTCCAAAACCAACCATAAACATGTAAGCTAGACACAAACGAAGACAAAGAAAGTTTCTTGCTCTGAAAGTTCATGCCTGGCATTGGCTATTCCACCAAAGATGGATGTGGCTAGGGGACCTTTAAATGTCCTAAACCCGCACCAATCGTGGCTCAAGAACTCTTCTTTGAGACAGACCTTCCGGCAAGCTTTACTTTCAAGAACTTCTCCTACTACTACTAATCTTCAGGAGAACCTGGAAGAACATCTAACTCCCTCCTAATGGACTCTTTAAGAATCTCTTTTTGTCTGCCGCATCCAGACTCTTGTTTAGGAACAAAGCCAATGCAAGTAATCGTTTACCAACTATTTAAATGCGTGATTAATCTCAAGCTTCTTTTTTTCAAGCTGAGTCTGAATTTCTTGATGATTCTCATTTAGATTTTGCTTAATTTGAAGTTAAACTTACTAGTTATTTCTATGTTGTGTTGTGTCATTCATTAAACACTATTTTCAAAAGTGATTGCTTCTGAGTGCTCAAAAAGTTTCAAAGATTTTTCAAAGTCACTGCAATATTTTGATGTTGCTACATGCTGAATTATTTGTACGGTATAAACTAAAGGGGGGTATGGTATGGTACAAACTTTAGCTTTCATGCCAAAATCCGTACTGTATCAAGCTGGATCTAATTTATTGTAAAAATACAAGTTAGCACTGGCAGACACACTTTTATTTGCAGATCAATGTTCAGTGACAGTGATGTATTTCATTAAGTATTACCTTCATCCTTACATCATTATAACAGGTTAAGGGTTGAAAATGTACAGTTATCCAGCAGTGTCTTGTTTAAATGGTTTTAGATCCACCTTTGTTCATTTGTGTTTGCTACAGTGGCTGTGCTACAGAAAAGAAATGAACACAGCATTCATGAGGATAAAGCCTGTATTATAAAGCATGCACAAGGATAAAGCATGCATGAGAATAGTTCAAGAGTGTTCCCAAATGAATTAATGGACTCAATAAACAAATAATTAAACAAGTTATAAAAAGCACAAAAGCAGGCAAAGTAGTGTTCCTTTCTCAGAAATGCCCCTCTTCTCTGCAGACACAGCAGGAAAATTAACATATTGCAGTGGGCACAAAAAAATAGGCAGAAAAGTTTCACTTTCGATTTCCCAGAAATCCCACCCTCTCCTGCAGGCACTGCAGTAGAGGACCAGAGCATATAAAAGGAGGACACACAGGACACTCAGGATATCAGACAGAGAAGACACACAGGCAATCACACAAGGTAAGTGCTTAGTGTTCAGAGAGCTTCTAAAGAAATGCCAAACAGATTATTTCTCTCTCTCTCATGTACACACACACACACACACACACACACACACACACACACACACACACACACACACACCTGCTTTTCCTGTGTTTCCTTCGTTCTCTATACTTCCTCTATGTTTCTTTAATACAGATTCAAACATGGGAAATGTGGTCAAACCAGGTATGTAACACAAACTGACTTACTTTAATATTACAGTAATGCTGAATGGGACTGTAGTGCACGAGGCAGCGTCTACATGCAAATGTATCTTTATTTATCATGTGCACTGTTACTGTAGATAAAAATGGTAAAATATCAAGTAAAACTGTCAGCAGAATTCAGACATTAAACAACAAGAGTCAAGAACAATGCATATAACAGTGCAAAAGAAATTTACAAATCCACCATGTGACAGATATGAAGAGGTGAAATGAAATATCCAGTTTGTTCAGGACTGAGAGATTAATAATGTGTGTAACACATACGGATGATATGATGACGGACAGCTCTGATAGTGCAGCACTTATAGATGTGAAGCAGGGAATATATTTATGGTGAGTTGTTATGAGGCTGATTGTCTGGGGAAAGAAACTGTTCCTGTGTCTGGTAGTTTTGGTGAACAGAGTTTTGTAGCACCAGCAGAAGGGAGGAGCTGAAAGATGTTGTATCCAGGGAGTGAAGGGTCAGTAGTGATTTTTCCTGACAGGTTTCTGGTTCTTGTATGGTACAAGTCCTGAAGAGTGGGCAGAGGAGCACTAATGATTTTTTTCTGCTGTTTTAACTGTGCTGCAGTCCATTTCTGTCCTGTTTTGTTGCTGCACCAAACCAGAAGGTGATTGATGAGCACAGGACAGAATCACTGACTGCAGTGTAGAACTGCATCAACAGCTCCTGTGCCAGACCGTAATTAGCGTAGAAAGAACATCCTCTGCTGGGCCTTTTTCAGAATGAATACATGAATATAAACTAGGAAATTTACCATCAGTGTGTTTTTTGTAACATGTTTTTCTGATGATCTATTTAACAGAATTTGTTACAGTTCTGGGTGATAAAATTGTTACAAGTGGAGAAACAGTTATTCTTCGATGTGAGGCAAACACAGAAGGAGTAGATGCAAAGTTGGAAAAAGACGGCAGTAAATTGTCATGTGTAGAGGGCAAACACAAAGTGACCAGAACAGGTAAAACATTTACTTTGAAAATTTTAAATGCTGATGAGACTGATGAAGGGAAATACACTTTAACCCTGAGCAACACAGCGGGATCTGCATCATGTTCCGCTTTCATCAGAGTCGGTAAGTAACATTATATTATTACCTGATTTAACTATAACATACACATAAATACTGATCATGTAAATATTATAATATTCAACACTGCAAATGGAAACCTCATGAAATAAAACAGAACTAAACTTTAGTATAATATAGACACAATAATAATATTGTATTAATAACGTGTATTTATTCATTACAGAAATGAAGGAATGGAGAGAAGTGCGATGGCAGAGGTATCATTATCCTTCAATCCTGATTTTTATCTTCTAACACATTCACTGTTTTTACTGTAATAGTTATAACTGATATATAAACTAACAAACTGATAGATTTTACATTTTCTTTTCTCAGTCAAGCTGAAATGTTGAATAATATCAAGACATTTAACATTTGTAATGAAGTTGAAGAGCTCCACTTCCTCTTGTATGGACCAGTTGGAGCAGGAAAATCCAGCACCATAAACACCATCAGAAGCATCTTTGAAGGACGTCTGTTTGTAAACTGCCAGGCTGCTGCAGGATCTACTACGAGTCACACTCTCTCTGTGAGTCCATAATATACCGTGTGTGTGTGTGTGTGTGTGTGTGTGTGTGTGTGTGTGTGTGTGTGTGTGTGTGTGTGTGTGTGGTACATTTATCAAAGTAAATGTTAAAAAACAATGTTTTTTCTCAACATCTTCCAGTTTGAAAGTTTCAGACTTGAAGATGAAGAAGGATCATTTCCTTTTGCCTTCTATGATGTAATGGGTGCAGAAGCAGAAGCAAAAGCTGGTGTGAACACTCAAGACATCATCAGTGCTTTAAAAGGTCACATGAAAGAGGGCTACAAGGTAAAGTGTTCACATTACTGTGTTCAGCTCTTATCACTCAATCACACTGTATGGAACTCAGTAGGAAACACGTGTCTCTATAAAATATTTGTACTATTTGTAACTAATAATTAT
The DNA here is from genome assembly GCF_014805685.1 of Silurus meridionalis. NCBI lineage: Eukaryota > Metazoa > Chordata > Actinopteri > Siluriformes > Siluridae > Silurus > Silurus meridionalis. The sequence continues at coordinate 31,184,505 of NC_060886.1, read as the reverse complement.
CTTTAATATTTTGATCCTTTTATTTAATCCACAATTTTCTGAGCAGTCGATCAGGTTTATATTTCACTGCAGGTTGTGTTCTGTATAAAACTGTATCTTGAATCCTGTATCTGGAAAATCATCCAAATGAGTGAAATGTTATATGACCAAACAACACTTAAATATTCTTTTAAATATCTTTTCTTCAGTTCCACTCTAATGGGCCGTTGTCTGAAAGCGACAGTTTTTACAATCGAAATCCAAGTCTGGGTGATCAGATGCACTGCCTGGTGAACGTCATAGCAGCTGACAAGATTTCACTGATGAGCAATGAATTTATCAAAAAATGGAAGACTATCAGAGAAACAGCGACCAGTATGGGTGAGTCAGTTCACAATAATCATCAGTTCACAATAATCATCATGTTATAGAAATAATGTTCTTTAAAATATCCAAAAACACTCTAAATCATTAATCAGACTGCAGAAATATATCATAAAATGATAGTGTTTTTCTGTGTGTTTATGTATGTGTATGTATCTGTGTGTTTATCTGTGTTTGTGTGTGTATCTGTGTGAATTTAAGTGTTTGTGTGTTTATCTGTGTGTTTGTGTGTGTGTATCGGTGTGTGTATCTGTGAGTTAATGTGTGTGTCTGTGTGTGTATCTGTGAGTTAATGTGTGTGTATCTGTGTGTATCTGTGTGTTTATGTGTGTGTATCTGTGTGTTTATCTGTCTGCGCTACAGGAATCCCTCAGGTGGTTTTCATGACGAGAGCAGACTGTGAATGTAAAATAACAAAGGAGAATTTGCAAAACATCTACAAAAGCAAAAAGATCCGAGATAAAGTGAGTTATTTTGGTGACTGTAATGTGCATCACTGCAACGATTCCTAACTACAATTTGAAACTAAATAACGTGTGTGTTTTTCTGTGTGTATCCAGATAATTCAGTGCAGTCATCTACTGGGTGTACCAGTGAACCTCGTCTTCCCTGTCGTGAACTATCATCAGGAGACCGACGTGAACACGGATATAAACTGCCTGATGCTGGATGCCTTAAAAAATATTGTTTTCTGGGCGAATGATTACGTGAAGAAATGTTCCAACAAGCAAAATTCACATCAGCAATCAAACTATGAATAAATACATTTCACAGAAAATATGAAAAGCAGTGTAACACACAATCTATATATGCATGTCCTAAAACTGTGAAATCCAGTAGACTTTAGACTGTAAAACCAGAAGAGAATTGTTTCCTGTTGTGGGCAGAGAAGTTTGAGACAATACTTCCAGTCCTTATTTAACAAGATTCTCATCAAAAAGCACCATAGAACATAAAGAAGAAGCTACTAAGATCATGAAATTACAGAATCCAGAAGTGAAATGTAAACCTGATCGGCTGCTCAGACACTGTGCATTAGGTAAAAGGGACTATAAATATAAAATAGGAGAAAGTAAAAGAAATAAGAGGAGATATGAGATGATATATTCTATAACGATAAGATGGTATTTAAAAAAAATTGTGCAATATATTTATTTAATATTTACATTTGCAAAATGGAAAGTACAAAATTGAATGAGGCATAATAAACCAAACTGAAGAGCCTGAAGAGAACCATTAACATCATTATTATAAATAAATAAATGTGGCACAATCACAACTTAATGTAATGCAATAAATTCATTTAAAGATACTAAAAGATTGTTTGATTGTTGTTTCTTGTTCTTGCAGAAAAAGGTGTCAGTCTCCAATTATTGTTTCAAATACAATGGTATCACATCATATCTGTTTTTTTACTTTCGGTTTCATGAAAAAAAACATCAACGGGACAGAGTGGAAAGTCACTATAATGTACAGGAGGTCAGTATAATGTACAGCAGGTCAGTATAATGTACAGGAGGTCAGTATAATGTGCAGGAGGTCAGTATAATGTGCAGGAGGTCAGTATGATGTGCAGGAGGTCAGTATAATGTACAGGAGGTCAGTATAATGTACAGCAGGTCAGTATAATGTACAGGAGGTCAGTATAATGTGCAGGAGGTCAGTATAATGTGCAGGAGGTCAGTATAATGTACAGGAGGTCAGTATAATGTGCAGGAGGTCAGTATAATGTGCAGGAGGTCAGTATGATGTGCAGGAGGTCAGTATAATGTGCAGGAGGTCAGTATAATGTACAGGAGGTCAGTATAATGTACAGGAGGTCAGTATAATGTGCAGGAGGTCAGTATAATGTACAGGAGGTCAGTATAATGTGCAGGAGGTCAGTATAATGTACAGGAGGTCAGTATAATGTACAGCAGGTCAGTATAATGTACAGGAGGTCAGTATAATGTACAGGAGGTCAGTATAATGTGCAGGAGGTCAGTATAATGTGCAGGAGGTCAGTATAATGTACAGGAGGTCAGTATAATGTGCAGGAGGTCAGTATAATGTACAGGAGGTCAGTATAATGTGCAGGAGGTCAGTATGATGTACAGGAGGTCAGTATGATGTACAGGAGGTCAGTATGATGTACAGGAGGTCAGTATAATGTGCAGGAGGTCAGTATAATGCAGGAGGTCAGTATAATGTACAGGAGGTCAGTATAATGTGCAGGAGGTCAGTATAATGTACAGGAGGTCAGTATAATGTGCAGGAGGTCAGTATAATGTGCAGGAGGTCAGTATGATGTACAGGAGGTCAGTATGTGCAGGAGGTCAGTATAATGTGCAGGAGGTCAGTATAATGTGCAGGAGGTCAGTATGATGTACAGGAGGTCAGTATAATGTGCAGGAGGTCAGTATAATGTGCAGGAGGTCAGTATGATGTACAGGAGGTCAGTATAATGTACAGGAGGTCAGTATAATGTGCAGGAGGTCAGTATAATGTACAGGAGGTCAGTTTTCTTTCTTGGCCGGGAAAACAACCCTTCTGTATAATTAATAAAAGATTATACTGTCTGTTTGGTGGACGAACAGATCAAATAACTAACATTAATTCCATTACTGTTAATTCTAAAACTTAATTAAAATATTTATGGTTAATTATAACCCTTAATAAATACAAATTGTGTACACTTTCTGCTGTACGGACCAGTTGGAGGATGAAAGTCCAGGACCATAAACACCATCAGCGTCAGCTGGTGGAATGTCTGGCTGCTGCACTGTCTGAGACGAGTCACACGAAACGCGTGAGTTCTGTTTGTTTAATTTCAGCCAATGATTTCCTGATAATCATGAAAATTCCATTCATGGTCCAACCATGCTGATGTTTATTTCCCTTTAGTTTGACAGTTTTGAGATTTCGGAGAAATATGGATCTTTTCCTTTTACCTTCTATGACACGATGGGTGTGCAAGCCCAAGATGGTGTACACATTAATGACATTATCGCAGCTTTAAAAGGTCATATGAAAGTCGGCTACATGGTAAGATAAAATACACTTTGTTAACAACTGAACTTATACGTGTAGAAGAAATATAGCCAGGATTCTAATTTTATATTTATTACTACTTTATGTAAATGAACACTAAAAAAAAGGTACAGAATTTGCATAAATCTACATACATACATATGCATATATAAATGTCTGACTTAGTAACAAAGCAACCAACTGTAACCAAACATCTCATATTATCCAAAATAAACACTTTTTCACACAGGGTCATGTAGTTTTGGATTTAGTTTTCCCTCATTTTACTGCATGTTGTGTTCACTTGTGTTATCTTTTACTAATATTTTATTAGTTTGATGATCTGAAACATTAAAGCGTGAGAAACATTAAAAAAAATCAGGAAGGGGTCCAACACTTTCACACCAATGTATGTGTTTATATTTTAAATACTGGTAAAATAGGGACAGCTTTTATGAACCTTCCGTAAAGGAACACAATTGTACAGGATGTGTTTGGATGCTGGAGCATATCGAGACCAAACCTGTTCCAGCATGATGAAGCCCCTGTGCACAAAGCCAGCACTATGAAGATCTGCTTTACATGGTTGTAGTGGAAGATCTCCTGCTAAAGAGCTCAAACCCTATTGAACACTTTTGGAATGAATGTAAACACTGACTGCACCCCAGGAACCTCCTCACCTTCTCTCCTACATCACTACCTGACTTTACTAACAGCTTGTGGAACATCTTACCAAAAGAGTGGAAGTTATTATTACAGCAAATGATGAAGGCCAATAATAATAATGCTAAGATTTTTTATTTTAATTAATAATATAATTAACATTTAATTAAATATAGTAAAAAAGAAATACAATAAATAAGTACTTATAACAGGTTTGTATACATAAAAAGGGTAGAAATTAAGTGTTTTAAATGCTTTTTTATTTTTAAGTCAAGAAGCTTTTATTGTCATTTTAATACCCATATATAACTGACGCAGTAGAGTGTGAAATGAAATAACATTCCTCCAGAACCCTGGTGCAACATAAAACAGCATAAAACAACACAGATCTGCATCACAGAATATAGAGTTCAGGACTAAAGTAAGTGTCACCACATAAAGTGCATCATGTGCAACTTGGTGCAAACAGTGCAAGACAAGACCAGTGTGGGACAAATACACAAAACACAAAACAGCACCGTCAGGAAACCCTCTGTATGTTATACAGTACAATGTGCAAAAGAGAGAACTGTACACAGGAGTGTACTTGTAAATAAACACAAAATCTGTGCAAAACAGCAATAGCAGCAGTCAGATGCATGTGCAAAAAACAGCATTTGAACAGTTATAGTTATAATAAAAGAATAATATAAATGGGTGGTGCTGAAGTGTGAAATGAGTATGAGTGTGTGTTTGAGTTCAGATTCCTAACAGCTCAGTAACACACAGTTGAGAGAGTGTGTGTGTGTGTGTGTGAGTTTCAGTTCCTGTTTATTTATTCTGAAAGGTGTTTATTGTTTTTGGAGTCTGTGAAGATTAGGCCAATGTGTCTGCATTCCTATCTTGTGTTCTAAGATTCCCTTCTTCTCCTCCATGATTTTCTGTTTTGTGGAATTATATGCAGAGGAGAGTCACGTGGTTTAAGGTGTTTACAAGAAGTGCATCAGTATTCCTATTTTCAGAAGGTTTATTTGACTGATTGAATGAACTATTAAATGAACAGTCAAACAATGCTTCTATCAACAAATAAGCATTTGCATGAATTTCCTTCATGCCAAAGACGTTACCGTATCAAGCTGGATCTAATTTATTGTAAAGCACTGGCACACACACATATATATTTGCAGATCAATGTCCAGTGACAGTGATGTATTTCATTCATTATTACCTTAATGCTTACATCATGAAAAGGGTTGAAAATGTACAGTTATCCAGCATTGTCTTGTTTAAATGGTTTTAGACCTTTGTTCATTTGTGTTTGCTACAGTGGCTGTGCTACAGAAAAGAAATGAACACAGCATACATGAGGATAAAGCATGTATTATAAAGCATGCACAAGGATGAAGCATGCATGAGAATAGTTCAAGAGTGTTCCCAAATGCATGAATGGATGCAATAAACAAGCAATTAAACAAGTTATAAAGGTAAAGTAGTTTTACTTTCGATTTCTCAGAAATATCTCTCTTCTCTGCAGACAGCAGGAAAAGACATTAAACAAACTGTAATATGCACAAAAAAACATGCAGAGAATTTTTACTTTCGATTTCCCACAAATCCCACCCTCTTCTGCATGCACTACAGTAGAGGACCAGAGCAGATAAAAGGAGGACACACAGGACACTCAGGATATCAGACACTCAGGAAATCACACAAGGTAAGTGCTTAATGTTCAGAGAGCTTCTAAAAAAAATGCAAAAACATTATTTCTCTCTCTCTCATGTACACACACACACATACACACACTCCCTTAGTTCTATAAAATACGACAGTTTCATCACTGACTGCATCGGTGTACAGTATTTACTTTCAGATAACAGAATTTTCCTCAGTAAGTGCCAGTGTTTATTACAGTTACAACACGATGCTGTGCTTATCATCACTTTTACTTTCTGTTCAGTTTTCCTGCGTTTCCTTCCTCTTTATTACAGTTACATCATCTCACGCTAACACTGTAAATAATAACATTTTCTAATAATGTTTCTTTAATACAGATTCAAACATGGCAGGATTTTTGATACCAGGTATGTAACACAAACTGACTTACTTTAATATTACAGTAATGCTGAATGGGACTGTAGTGCACGAGGCAGCGTCTACATGCAAATGTATCTTTATTTATCATGTGCACTGCTACTGTAGATAAAAATGGTAAAATATCAAGTAAAACTGTCAGCAGAATTCAGACATTAAACAACAAGAGTCAAGAACAATGCATATAACAGTGCAAAAGAAATTTACAAATCCACCATGTGACAGATATGAAGAGGTGAAATGAAATATCCAGTTTGTTCAGGACTGAGAGATTAATAATGTGTGTAACACATACGGATGATATGATGACTGACAGCTCTGATAGTGCAGCACTTATAGATGTGAAGCAGGGAATATATTTATGGTGAGTTGTTATGAGGCTGATTGTCTGGGGAAAGAAACTGTTCCTGTGTCTGGTAGTTTTGGTGAACAGAGTTTTGTAGCACCAGCAGAAGGGAGGAGCTGAAAGATGTTGTATTCAGGGAGTGAAGGGTCAGTAGTGATTTTTCCTGACAGGTTTCTGGTTCTTGTATGGTACAAGTCCTGAAGAGTGGGCAGAGGAGCACTAATGATTTTTTTCTGCTGTTTTAACTGTGCTGCAGTCCGTTTCTGTCCTGTTTTGTTGCTGCACCAAACCAGAAGGTGATTGATGAGCACAGGACAGAATCACTGACTGCAGTGTAGAACTGCATCAACAGCTCCTGTGCCAGACCGTACTCCCTTAATTAGCGTAGAAAGAACATCCTCTGCTGGGCCTTTTTCAGAATGAATACATGAATATAAACTAGGAAATTTACCATCAGTGTGTTTTTTGTAACATGTTTTTCTGATGATCTATTTAACAGGACTTCTCAAACTTCTGTTTCCGGCCAAACCAGGTATGTAGCACAAACTGACTTACTTTAATATTACAGTAATGCTGAATGGGTCTGTAGTGCACTGGGCATCAGTGTGTTTTTTGTAACATGTTTTTCTGATGATCTATTCAACAGCATTTGTCAGAGTTCTGGCTGATAAAATTGTTACACGTGGAGGAACAGTTATTCTTCGATGTGAGGCAAACACAGAATATGTAACGGCAACGTGGGAAAAAGACGGCAGTAAATTTGATTGTGTAGCGGGCAGACATAAGTGAATACAACAGATAAAATATTTGCTTTGGAAATTTTAAATGCTGATGAGGCTGATGAAGGGAAATACACTTTAACCCTCAGCAACATATCAGGATCTGCATCATGTTCCGCTTTCATCAGAGTCGGTAAGTAACATTATATTATTACCTGATTTACTATAACATACACATAAATACTGATCATGTAAATATTATAATATTCAACACTGCAAATTAAAACCTCATGAAATAAAACAGAACTAAACTTTAGTATAATATAGACACAATAATAATATTGTATTAATAACGTGTATTTATTCATTACAGAAATTAAGAAATGGAGAGAAGTGCGATGGCAGAGGTATCATTATCCTTCAATCCTGATTTTTATCTTCTAACACATTCACTGTTTTTACTGTAATAGTTATAAGTGATATATAAACTAACAAACTGATAGATTTTACATTTTCTTTTCTCAGTCAAGCTGAAATGTTAAATAATATCAAGACATTTAACATTTGTAATGAAGTTGAAGAGCTCCACTTCCTCTTGTATGGACCAGTTGGAGCAGGAAAATCCAGCACCATAAACACCATCAAAAGCATCTTTGAAGGACGTCTGTTTGTAAACTGCCAGGCTGCTGCAGGATCTACTACGAGTCACACTCTCTGTGAGTCCATAATATACCATGTGTGTGTGTGTGTGTGTGTGTGTGTGTGTGTGTGTGTGTGTGTGTGTGTGTGTGTGGTACATTTATCAAAGTAAATGTTTTTCTCAACATCTTCCAGTTTGAAAGTTTCAGACTTGAAGATGAAGAAAGATCGTTTCCTTTTGCCTTCTATGATGTAATGGGTGCAGAAGCAGAAGAAAAAGCTGGTGTGAACACTCAAGACATCATCAGTGCTTTAAAAGGTCACATGAAAGAGGGCTACAAGGTAAAGTGTTCACATTACTGTGTTCAGCTCTTATCACTCAATCACACTGTATGGAACTCAGTAGGAAACACGTGTCTCTATAAAATATTTGTACTATTTGTAACTAATAATTATCTTTAATATTTTGATCCTTTTATTTAATGCACAATTTTCTGAGCAGTCGATCAGGTTTATATTTCACTGCAGGTTGTGTTCTGTATAAAACTGTATCTTGAATCCTGTATCTGGAAAATCATCCAAATGAGTGAAATGTTATATGACCAAACAACACTTAAATATTCTTTTAAATATCTTTTCTTCAGTTCCACTCTAATGGGCCGTTGTCTGAAAGCGACAGTTTTTACAATCGAAATCCCAGCCTGGGTGATCAGATGCACTGCCTGGTGAACGTCATAGCAGCTGACAAGGTTTCACTGATGAACAATGAATTTATCAAAAAATGGAAGACTATCAGAGAAACAGCGACCAGTATGGGTGAGTCAGTTCACAATAATCATCAGTTCACAATAATCATCCTGTTATAGAAATAATGTTCTTTAAAATGTCAAAAACACTCCATCTAAATCATTAATCAGACTGCAGAAATATATCATAAAATGATAGTGTTAACTTGTGTGTTTATGTATGTGTATGTATCTGTGTGTTTATCTGTGTTTGTGTGTGTGTATCTGTGAGTTTGTGTGTGTGTGTAACTGTGAGTTAATGTGTGTGTTAATGTGTGTGTATCTGTGAGTTTATGTGTGTGTATCTGTGTGTTTATCTGTCTGCGCTACAGGAATCCCTCAGGTGGTTTTCATGACGAGAGCAGACTGTGACTGTAAAATAACAAAGGAGAATTTGCAAAACATCTACAAAAGCAAAAAGATCCGAGAAAAAGTGAGTTATTTTGGTGACTGTAATGTGCATCACTGCAACGATTCCCAATGTGTGTTTTTCTGTGTGTATCCAGATAATTCAGTGCAGTCATCTACTGGGTGTACCAGTGAACCTCATCTTCCCTGTAGTGAACTATCATCAGGAGACCGACGTGAACACGGATATAAACTGCCTGATGCTGGATGCCTTGAAAAATATTGTCCCCTGGGCGAATGATTACGTGAAGAAATGTTCCAACAAGCAAAATTCACATCAGCAACCCAAAATAGAATAAAGAAATTTCACAGAAATTTTGAAAAGCAGTGTAACACACAATCTGAAAATTTGAATGGATATTTATTACTCAAATCTATTACCTTTTTAACTGAGTAAATATATATTTTTTTTTAAGATAACGAAGTTTAAATATATTTTTTTTTAAGATAACGAAGTTTAAATATACACAGATTTTTTTGATGAGTTTGATTAGTTTAAATGATATACAGATATCATTCCTGCTTTATATGTAGATGTAAAATTCAGTCATAAAGATTTAAGGTTTTTACATTGTATTTGTACAGAGTTACGGATTTGATTTATTGAAGAACATCATGGAAACAGACTGAAGATTTTCATGTTCTAGAAGTTTAATTGTGTGATGTTGATATGAAGCTGCAAAAGAAGGATTCAGATATTTTTCAGACAGTTTATTGATCATGTTTTTTATAAGACAAAAGAAAAAAAATGAGAAAACATTGAGCAACAACCTGTTACATGTATATGTGTATAAATTTAGACTAATATTAGTTTTTAGTAGTTATTCCTCTGAAAAACTACGTTTCAGCAAACTGTACATCAGATTACAATTCTTACGGTTCTTCTGCTACCCATGTGCCTCCAGTAAGAAACAACTTTTTAATGTATATTCACTAAGAGGAAGAAACGTCATAAAAGCTTTGGCCTCTGTTTTTACTGTAAAAACAAAGTGGACCTTTGAACAGTTTACACCAACGTGAACTGAAAACTAGGAATAAAGTCAGTTGAAGAATCGGGTTTTAATTGAAAATAAATGCATTTCCCAGACAGTAAAGTTATTGTGGTGTTTTTTCTGCTCTAATATTTTCATACTGACAGAACAAACCAAATCAGGAGTTATTCACTCGAGATAAACCAAAGTTACCTTAAAGTGCAACATTAAGAGGCTCTCAGCTGCACAAGATGACCACCTTCTAGTGCTTTACACAGTCAACATAATCACCATCACTGAGAAATTAAATTCACCTGATAGAATGAGACTGGACCAAACATCCAACCATTTTTGTTTTCCAATGACAACCATTACAGAGACAGCACACAAATGACTCCAGGAGACTCTACTACAGGGGAGGCCAACCAGTCAGAGACCGAGAGCCACATTTTTGACTGTGTTACTGCAAAGAGCCACATCATACACATGGGCACACATGAACATCACCCATCCCTTCCTCTTACACACACACACATGAACATTGTGTGCACTGTCTCACACACACAAACTCTCAGTTCAACCAAGTATAAATATAATAATTTACAATAGCGTTTGTCTTTTACTCTGCATGTTACTTAGTGGGACTTTTGGCATTCCTTGCCTTGAACAATCCCCTTCAAATCTGCCTTGTATTCCGTTGTTGCCACTCGAAGCAATTCTTTCACACGTGTGTCAGTCAGAACAGATCGATGCTTTGATTTCACGTGTTTCAGGGTAGAAAACAAGGACTTTGTTTGTTTTTTTTTTTTTTTATGTGCGTGTTCACTTCGCATGAGTTCAATACGGTATTTTCGTCAAATGCATGTGCGTGAGATGAATATACCGCAGGGGGGGCAATTAATTTTTACAAGGGGCCACATGAGAAAGCTGAATTGTGTCAGAGGGCCACACCAACGATAATATTTTAGGCATGCACCGAAATGAAAATTCAATTCAAAAGGCAATGAAATCCATAATTTTTTGTGTTCTGCCTTTTGCCTTGGCACCATCACTGGAAAACTTTCCTGCCTTTTCAAAAACGTCCTCTACAGACGGAGTGCGCATGCTCAGATTCACTTTACTTTTCTGCGCCGCGTTCTTCTCATATTTAGAAGGAAATCGGGATGTTTGGATTTCCTGTGATAAATTAAACTCGATTTGGAGAAACTCTTTGTAGATAAACCCCCCTCTTGAAATTTCAGCATTGCATGTTTTGCACATCGCTCTCCACACACCGCAGACATGTTGCTCTTATCCAGATAACCGTGTGCTGCTGCGCTTTTTTATTGCGTCATTACAATTGTGTTTCTGCGTGTTGTTTCGGTGATTTAGAGATTTCCGAAAATTCTCGGTGCATCCCTGTAATTTATGATTGGCCTCATGCCAAGGTCTGATATACCGCAAACATTCCCAGTAAAGGCAAGCTCATTTAAGTCTTAAAAATACCGTATTGAACGTAAGCAAAGCGAACACGCACATTAAAAAACAAACACACAAATATCGATATGAACGTAAGAGCCGCATGAAACCAGCCAAAGAGCCGCATGCGGCTTGTGAGCCGCGGGTTGGCCACCCCTGATCTACCAGGAAGAGTAAGCAGGTTTGTGTGAAGTGTGTTTGGAAAGTGGTTCACGTCTTCAATATCATTTCTGGGTAAAAGCACCACTGTCAGGACAGCAAGGCTTTAAACCTTTCTGCTATCCTGCAGTAATGTTGGGGAAACAGTCTTGGGGCTCAGGGTATTACTGGATAAAGTGTATTTTTTTGGCTGCTTATTCCAACCATTACACTGCGATTAATGGAATATCTGGGAGAATACGGAAGGGCTCCAGTAGTACATGTTTGAAGAATGCAAAAATCAACCCTGAAAATGAAGTAATTGATTTATGAGTATTTATATTTGTCTTTGGATTTATCACAGAAATCACTGCAGTGATGTGAAAATCAGTAATGTGGAGGTAAAATTGTATCATGGTGTTTCGAGTGATCCTGCCATACTGTGAAGAATATTTATATTTACTTTATTTCTTTTGCCAGACGATTTTGTCAGTTGAGGAACACAACAAGCAATTTATCATCAGATTGCAATAAACACGAGACACACCAATTATACAAGGTTTCAGTCATCGTTTAAAATAGTTAAAGCTTCGGGATAAAGGACAATAAGAATCAGTTAGTTGTTCATTGAAGAGGTTAGTTTTCAGTTGTTTCTTGAAGATTATACTTGCGTATAAAGTAGAAAATAAGCCTGATACTTTATTTCACTGTAAGTGATGTATATACCACAGGAAGGAAGTAATGAAGTACAAATACTTCGTTACTGTACTTAAGTAGATTTTTCTGGGATCAGTATTTTACTCCACTTTTTACTTTTACTCTAAATTTTTACACAAATATCTGTACTTTTTACTTCTTGCATTTTCAAAACCGGCTCGTTACTTTAGTTTTAATCCATCGATTTGGTGAAATTAATTTTTTTTATCATCACTGCAGCCGAACAACTGATTTCCTGTTACTGTGCGTCTTTTTCAATCCGCTGGTGTATAAAGTCCTGACTCTCGATCTTTACAAAGAGAAGAATCAGCAGAGAGAAGGCGGTGAGAAGTTTGGGCTTAATGTGGATGAGACAGAGGGAGTCAGTGATGAGAACATGACTGAGAACAGACACATTCCTGATCGTCATCATCTTTTCTCTGCTTGTGTTCTATATGTGGATCTTCAGCCTGGATACATTCATTCGGTAACAATATTTTATTAGTTTTGTATTAATATATATATTTTAATTTGGCTGTCAAAATTATTGTAAACGGCACTAAATGTTATTAACGCGCTATCAATTCAGCGCGCATTTCTGTTTTTACCATTTTTATAAAAAATGTAAATACAAATAAATATCTAAATATAAAAGGCGAAATTAAAACCTTGACAAAAATACATTTATCCACGACAATCTTTCTTTAATTAGATATAAAATAAATAAATAAACTCCAGATAAAAATATTTTTAATCAGTAAACTTGTTTTATTTCTGCACCAAGTCTCAATTCAAACACCAAATCCACCATGTTTTACACAATTAACCCTCTAGGTGGCGTTTTGTGGGTTTTTCCCTCATAATGGCAACACGAACTTAAATTACTGTCTTTATTGATTGTACAGATAAAAACAATACATCATTCAAATCTGTACGATCATTCAAATCATTCAAAAAGTAGTTATTACAATACAATGACAATAAAGATCGATCGATCTTTATTGTCATTGTATAGTAATAACTACTTTTTACTTCAGTACATGTCAGAGCCAAAACTTCTTTACTTCCACTTGAGTAAAAATCAGTACTTCAACTTTCACCCGAGTATTTTGAAACATGAGTATCTGTACTTCTACTTAAGTAAAGGATGTGTGTACTTTTGCCACCTCTGTTAATCAGTAAATATGATGCGCCAAGTCTCAAATCAAACACCAAAATCTGGCATGATTTACACAATTAATCCTCTGAGGGGCGACAAACGCACCGGAGCGTATTGGCATTTTTCCTCATAACGCTGAAACGAACTTAAATGACTCTTTTTTGATCATACAGATAAAAGAAACTGTAATTTGTAAAGGATTTACTTTTATTGTATTTACTCATAATAATAAAACGCTGTTCTTTTGTAAAATAAAGCAAACAGACAGGGGGTGCTCTCTGCCATCTCAATCATCTCCCTTCACAAACTCACAATTAAAACAACGTGTATCTCAGGGAATTTTTGCCTCACAGAAATAATAAATATATGTATATGAAACTCGAAATGAAATAAAACTCCCCATAACCCTCTACAATTCAAAGTTTTTTCCAAGTCTCCGAGCACCACTGGGGTGCTGCCTGGCCTCTGCAGCCCACTTAGGGGCACCGCCCCAATGCTTCTTTAGAGATCCCAGTGCCTGACATGGCTTCCTCACCCATTGCTCCTCTACTTTTTAGCTACTACTGTCCTCATTCTTGACCAATTGACCAACGATCACCTACATCAACTTCCTCCAGGGCAAAGCCCTTGAATGGTCTACAGCTGTCCTGGAGGCCCAGAGTGCCAGCTGCTCAAGATTCCCGGCCTTTACCACAAAATTCAAGTGAGTCCATCTCTGTGCCCTGCTGGGTTGCCACTCTTCCTCTGTATCCTGATTCCCATCTTCTATAAACCTTACATTTACATTTGCGGCATTTAGCAGACGTCCTTATCCAGAGCAATGTACAAAATGCCTCTGTATCCTGATTCCCACCTTACTAGAAACCTTACCCACTCCACTTCCTTGTTTGGTTAAGGACATGGCTCTGGTCTCTTCCACCTGTGCCTAATTTATCTGCTTTGTCCTTATTGGACTCTAAAATAACAATAGATATTTCAGCATTTTTGAAGTTTGTCTCTCCATTTGGTTTCACAAACCTCGTCTTGGCAGACTGCTAGAGCACCTACTTCTCCTGCAGTCGACCCCAGTAAGAGCCCCCCCATCCCCTACAGCTAAATAAAGTATAAAGAGTGTGTGTACCAGTAAGTAAAAATAATAAAGGAAGTAAATCAAATAATTTCTGGACAAGCTGCAAGCATTTGTTAACTGTAGTTGGCTGATGTTGACGATCTGGAATAAATCTTGAGTAGTATACTATGCATTACTTGCTTATACATTTTTTTAATACTGCACCCTAAATTAAACTTCACAATCACAATATTGCAGTTTAAGTAAATTACAAACTATGCATGTCCTGTAACTGTGAAAATCATGAAAAATCGTGCAGAAAAAGCAGAAAAGGTGTCAGTCTCCAATTATTGTTTCAAATACCATGGTATGACATCATATTTGGGTTTTTACTTTCGGTTTCATCATCAAAAAAAACAAAAGAAAAAACACCGTTTTTGGACAGTTTCTTCCTCTCTCCATGTTCTGCAGTATTTGTTACAGGTTTATAAAATATTATATATAATTTGTACCTAGTATAAAAAACATTTAATGATTTTGCTGTTTAAGAAAACTTCGAAAATATGCAAATCATTTCAGTATCAAAACTGATAAAGAGTAAAAGCTGTGAAATCGGCAGTGAGTCGTTTCCTGTTGTTGAAGAACAGCGAAGAGCAGGTCAGGGTGGTGTACAAGATAAAACATGAACATTCTCCTAAGTTTCAGTTACAAGTATGTGGACAGAAAACATAAGGCATGCAGAAGGAGGACAATATAATGTACAGGAGGTCAGTATAATGTGCAGGAGGTCAGTATGATGTACAGGAGGTCAGTATAATGTGCAGGAGGTCAGTATAATGTACAGGAGGTCAGTATAATGTACAGGAGGTCAGTATAATGTACAGGAGGTCAGTATAATGTACAGGAGGTCAGTATAATGTGCAGGAGGTCAGTATGATGTAC
Source organism: Silurus meridionalis (assembly GCF_014805685.1). Taxonomy (NCBI): domain Eukaryota; kingdom Metazoa; phylum Chordata; class Actinopteri; order Siluriformes; family Siluridae; genus Silurus; species Silurus meridionalis. The sequence goes on along the minus strand of NC_060886.1, from coordinate 31,169,091 downwards.
AGGAGGTCAGTATAATGTGCAGGAGGTCAGTATGATGTACAGGAGGTCAGTATAATGTGCAGGAGGTCAGTATAATGTACAGGAGGTCAGTATAATGTACAGGAGGTCAGTATAATGTGCAGGAGGTCAGTATAATGTACAGGAGGTCAGTATAATGTGCAGAAGGTAGTTCCTAGGCATCTCTCCATCCCCGGTCTCCGCTGATGGCGGCTCTCCGTCTCCGGCCTTCTCGCTGTCTGTGCCGGGGGTTTTGCCTCGTTCTTGGCCTCCGCGGGGAGCTGCGCGCCATTTCAGGCACCTGCTGAGGGCGTGGTTTCGTCTTCGGGACGGGCATCATATGTGTTACGTATCCTTTTGCGTTCCTTTCCTTCTGGAATCTGCACTCTCTCCGCGGCTGCGCTTCCCAAAGCGCACCCCGGATTACCTTATTCCTAAAGACTGCCACGTGTGTGTTTGTGTGTGTATCTCTTTCTCTCACTCATTATTAAACCCGAGCGAGCTGTACTCTGGCTTCGGCCTTCCATTCATTCGCTCCCTGACAATCTGAAAGTCGGTTACACGGTAAGATAAAATACACTTTGTTGACAATACAAATGAAATTATACGTGAAAAAAAGAATATAGCCAGGATTCTAATTTTATATTTATTACTACTTTATTATTACTAAAAAAGGTACAGAATTTACATAAATCTACATACATACATATGCATATATAAATGTCTGACTTATTAACAAAGCAACCAACTGTAACCAAACATTCCATATTATCCGATATAAACACTATTTCACACAGGGTCATGTAGTTTTGGATTTAGTTTTCCCTCATTTTACTGCATGTTGTGTTCACTTGTTTTATCTTTTACTAATATTTTAATTAGTTTGATGATCTAAAACATTAAAGCGTGAGAAACATTAAACAAAATCAGGAAGGGGTCCAACACTTTCACACCAATGTATGCGTTTATTTTTTAAATACTGGTAAAATAAGGACAGCTTTTATGAACCTTCCTTAAAGGCACACAATTGTACAGGATGTGTTTGGATGCTGGAGCATGAAATTTCCCATCATATCGAGACCCAAACCTGTTCCACCATGATGAAGCCCCTGTGCACAAAGCCAAAATTTACCGTTTTTTTTAAATTAACAGTCAGACCATGCTTCTAATAACAAATAAGCTTTTGCATGAATGTCATCTTTGCGTATAAAAGTGCATTTTCATGAGTGGAAAGATAATGAGGCACGAACATGAATGCAGTGACATTTCATGCCAAAGTCCGTACCGTATCAAGCTGGATCTAATTTATTGTAAAGCACTGGCACACACACTTATATTTGCAGATCAATGTCCAGTGACAGTGATGTATTTCATCAATTATTACCTTCATACTTACATCATGAAAAGGGTTGAGAATGTACAGTTATCCAGCATTGTCTTGTTTAAATGGTTTTAGACCTTTGTTCATTTGTGTTTGCTACAGTGGCTGTGCTACAGAAAAGAAATGAACACAGCATACATGAGGATAAAGCATGTATTATAAAGCATGCACAAGAATGAAGCATGCATGAGAATAGTTCAAGAGTGTTCCCAAATGCATGAATGGATGCAATAAACAAGCAATTAAACAAGTTATAAAGGTAAAGTAGTTTTACTTTCGATTTCTCAGAAATGTCTCTCTTCTCTGCAGACAGCAGGAAAAGACATTAAACAAACTGTAATATGCACAAAGAAACATGCAGAGAATTTTACTTTCGATTTACCACAAATCCCACCCTCTTCTGCATGCACTACAGTAGAGGACCAGAGCAGATAAAAGGAGGGATATCAGACAGAGAAGACACACAGACAATCACACAAGGTAAGTGCTTAGTGTTCAGAGAGCTTCTAAAAATATGCCAAACAGATTATTTCTCTCTCTCTCATGTACACACACACACACACACACACACACACACACACACACACACACACTCACTTAGTTCTATAATATACATTACGACAGTTTCATCACTGACTGCATCGTTGTACAGTATTTACTTTCAGATAACAGAATTTTCCTCAGTAAGTGCCAGTGTTTATTACAGTTACAACACGATGCTGTGCTTATCATCACTTTTACTTTCTGTTCAGTTTTCCTGCGTTTCCTTCCTCTTTAATACAGTTACATCATCTCACGCTAACACTGTAACTGATAACAGTTTCTTATAATGTTTCTTTAATACAGATTCAAACATGGGAGGAAATGTGGTCAAACCAGGTATGTAACACAAACTGACTTACTTTAATATTACAGTAATGCTGAATGGGACTGTAGTGCACGAGGCAGCGTCTACATGCAAATGTATCTTTATTTATCAATAAATATTTATAAGTAAAACTGTCAGCAGAATTCAGACATTAAAAAACAAGAGTCAAGAACAATGCATATAACAGTGCAAAAGAAATTTACAAATCCACCATGTGACAGATATGAAGAGGTGAAATGAAATATCCAGTTTGTTCAGGACTGAGAGATTTGCTCGTCATGTAAATGAATATAAACTAGGAAATTTACCATCAGTGTGTGTTTTGTAACATGTTTTTTTGATGATCTATTCAACAGAATGTGTTACAGTTCTGGGTGATAAAAATGTTAGAAGTGGAGGAACAGTTACTCTTCGATGTGAGGCAAACACAGAATATGTAACGGCAACGTGGGAAAAAGACGGGAGTAAATTGTTATATGTGGAGGGCAAACACAAAGTGAAACCATTAGGTAAAACATTTACTTTGGAAATTTCAAATGCTGATGAGACTGATGAAGGGAAATACACTTTAACCCTCAGCAATGATAAGGGATCTGCATCATGTTCCGCTTTCATCAGAGTCGGTAAGTAACATTATATTATTACCTGATTTAACTATAACATACACATAAATACTGATCATGTAAATATTATAATATTCAACACTGCAAATGGAAACCTCATGAAATAAAACAGAACTAAACTTTAGTATAATATAGACACAATAATAATATTGTATTAATAACGTGTATTTATTCATTACAGAAATGAAGAAATGGAGAGAAGTGCGATGGCAGAGGTATCATTATCCTTCAATCCTGATTTTTATCTTCTAACACATTCACTGTTTTTACTGTAATAGTTATAACTGATATATAAACTAACAAACTGATAGATTTTACATTTTCTTTTCTCAGTCAAGCTGAAATGTTGAATAATATCAAGACATTTAACATTTGTAATGAAGTTGAAGAGCTCCACTTCCTCTTGTATGGACCAGTTGGAGCAGGAAAATCCAGCACCATAAACACCATCAAAAGCATCTTTGAAGGACGTCTGTTTGTAAACTGCCAGGCTGCTGCAGGATCTACTACGAGTCACACTCTCTCTGTGAGTCCATAATATACCATGTGTGTGTGTGTGTGTGTGTGTGTGTGTGTGTGTGTGTGTGTGTGTGTGGTACATTTATCAAAGTAAATGTTTAAAAACTAAACTTTTTTTCTCAACATCTTCCAGTTTGAAAGTTTCAGACTTGAAGATGAAGAAGGATCGTTTCCTTTTGCCTTCTATGATGTAATGGGTGCAGAAGCAGAAGCAAAAGCTGGTGTGAACACTCAAGACATCATCAGTGCTTTAAAAGGTCACATGAAAGAGGGCTACAAGGTAAAGTGTTCACATTACTGTGTTCAGCACTTATCACTCAATCACACTGTATGGAACTCAGTAGGAAACACGTGTCTATAAAATAATTGTACTATTTGTAACTAATAATTATCTTTAATATTTTGATCCTTTTATTTAATGCACAATTTTCTGAGCAGTCGATCAGGTTTATATTTCACTGCAGGTTGTGTTCTGTATAAAACTGTATCTTGAATCCTGTATCTGGAAAATCATCCAAATGAGTGAAATGTTATATGACCAAACAACACTTAAATATTCTTTTAAATATCTTTTCTTCAGTTCAACTCTAATGGGCCGTTGTCTGAAAAAGACGGTAGTTTTTACAATCGAAATCCCAGCCTGGGTGATCAGATGCACTGCCTGGTGAACGTCATAGCAGCTGACAAGATTTCACTGATGAACAATGAATTTATCAAAAAATGGAAGACTATCAGAGAAACAGCGACCAGTATGGGTGAGTCAGTTCACAATAATCATCAGTTCACAATATCATCAGTTCACAATAATCATCATGTTATAGAAATAATGTTCTTTAAAATGTCCAAAAACACTCCATCTAAATCATTAATCAGACTGCAGAAATATATCATAAAATGATAGTGTTTTTCTGTGTGTTTATCTGTGTGTATCTTTTTGTATCTGTGTGTTAATGTGTGTGTGTGTGTGTGTGTCTGTGTATATGTGTGTGTATCTGTGTCTGTGTTTATCTGTCTGCGCTACAGGAATTCCTCAGGTGGTTTTCATGACGAGAGCAGACTGTGAATGTAAAATAACAAAGGAGAATTTGCAAAACATCTACAAAAGCAAAAAGATCCGAGATAAAGTGAGTTATTTTGGTGACTGTAATGTGCATCACTGCAACGATTCCCAATTACAATTTGAAACAAAATAATGTGTGTGTTTTTCTGTGTGTATCCAGATAATTCAGTGCAGTAATCTACTGGGTGTACCAGTGAACCTCGTCTTCCCTGTAGTGAACTATCATCAGGAGACCGACGTGAACACGGATATAAACTGCCTGATGCTGGATGCCTTCAAAAATATTGTTTTCTGGGCGAATGATTACGTGAAGAAATGTTCCAACAAGCAAAATTCACATCAGCAACCCAAAATAGAATAAAGAAATTTCACAGAAAATATGAAAAGCAGTGTAACACACAATCTGAACATTGTAATGGATATTTATTACTCAAATCTATTACCTTTTTAATCGAGTAAATATGATTTTTTTTAAAGAAAAAGAAGTTTAATGATACACATATACAGATATCATTCCTGCTTTATATGTAGATGTAAAATTCAGTCCTGAAGATTTAAAGTTTTTACATTGTATTTGTACAGAGTTACAGAGTTGATTTATTGTAGAACATCAGGGAAACAGACTGAAGTATCTCATATTCTAGATGTTTAATAGTGTAATGTTGATATGAAGCTGCAAAAGAAGGATTCAGATATTTTTCAGACAGTTTATTAATCGTTTTTCATAAGACAAAACAAAAAATCTTCATGTTTAAATAAAAGTATTAAAATCACCTAAATGTTAGATTTATTTTGTTTTAAACATATTTTTTAAATTAATAGATTTTTTGTGAAATCATGAAAATGGATAAAACATTACAATAAAGAGTAGAAAACACATTTCCTGCTGCAGATGTTACAGCAGATGTGATATGAATGAATTAAATTAAATGTTTGTTTCTGCAACACTTTTGCTGAATTAAAACAATTCTTCAGTTGACTGATGAACTCTCGGTTTGAGACAAATGTGCAGACTGAATACGAAAATGAGCCACAACATTGAGCCACAACCTGTTACATGTATATGTGTATAAATTTAGACTAATATCAGTTTTTAGTAGTTATTCCTCTGAAAAACTACGTTCAAAAAACATCTTTTTAATGTATATTCACTAAGAGAAAAAACCGTCATAAAAGCTTTGGCCTCTGTTTTTACTGTAAAAACAAAGTGGACCTTTGAACAGTTTACACCAACGTGAGCTGAAAACTAAGAATAAAGTCAGTTGAAGAATCGGGTTTTAATTAAAAATAAATGCATTTCCCAGACAGTAAAGTTATTGTGGTGTTTTTTCTGCTCTAATATTTCCATACTGACAGAACAAACCAAATCAGGAGTTACCTTGAAGCACTTCAGTGCAACATTAAGAGGGTCTCAGCTGCACAACATGACCACCATTTAGTGCTTTAAACAGTCAACATAATCACCATCACTGAAAAATTACAGGCGTAAATCCTGCTGATGTCAGAACGATCCACATCATATAAAGTTTCTTAAAGATTATACTTGCGTATAAAGTAGAAAATAATATGTAGAACTGTAAGTGATGTATATACCAGAGGAGGGAAGTAATGAAGTACAAATACTTTGTTACTTTACTTATTAGATTTTTTTCGTATCAGGATTTTTCTTCACTTTTTACTTCAACTTTTTACTTTACTTTTCACTTACTTTCACTCATTTTTCACAAATATCTGTATTTTCTACTTCTTACATTTTCAAAACAGACTCGTTACTTTAGTTTTAATCTATTCATTTGGTATCATCAATATTTTTTTTTCTACACATTGTGCACAGATTTCGGCCCATCAACATATTTACTGTAATTGTGCTGCTTTTTCAGTCTCCCACTGGTGCATCATTTCCTGTAGACGAGTTTATGAAGCTCACAATGAGCAGGCAGAATGCAGTGAGAAGTCTGGTGTTAACATGGATGAGACAGAGGGATTCAGTGATGAGAACAGAGACATTCCTGATCACCTGATTATCATCATCTTTTCTCGGCTTGTGTTCTATATGGTGGATGTTCAGCCTGGATACATTCATTAGAGAACAACATTAGAAATTCGTTTTGTATATATATATATATATATATATATATATATATATATATATATATATATATATATATATATATATATATATTAGGGCTGTCAAAATTTGAACCCAAACGCATTTTAACGGCACTAAATTGTATTATTAATGCAGTGCACATTTCTGTTTGACCTATTTTATTAAAAATATAAATACATAAATAAATAACTAAATATAAAAGAGGCAAAATTGAAACTTCAACGCAACATACATTTATTCCTTCCTTTTAGATATGAAATAAATAAATAAACTTTACCGAAACATATTGTTAATCAGCAGAGGAAGGAAGTAACGAACTACAAAATACTTCGTTACTGTACTTAAGTAGATTTTTTTTGTATCAGTTTTTTACTCCACTATTTATTTTTCAGACAAAATTTTACTTTTACTCTACATTTTTACACAAATTTACACAAATATACATTTTACTTCTTACATTTTTAAAACCAGCTCGTTACTTTAGTTTTAATCCATTAATTTGGTTAAATCTTTTAATTATTTTTTTTCCACTGTGCGCCGATTTCAGCCGAACAACTGATTTCCTGTTACTGCGTCTTTTTCAATCCGCTGGTGTATAAAGTCCTGACTCTCACTCTTTACGAAAAGAAGAATCAGCAGAGAGAAGGCGGTGAGAAGTTTGGGCTTAATGTGGATGAGACAGAGGGAGTCAGTGATATAAACATGACTGAGAACAGACACATTCATGATCGTCATCATCTTTTCTCTGCTTGTGTTCTATATGTGGATCTTCAGCCTGGATACATTCATTCGGTAACAACATTTTTTATTAGTTTTGTATTAATATATATATTTTAATTTGGCTGTCAAAATTATTGTAAACGGCACTAAATGTTATTAACGCGCTATCAATTCAGCGCGCATTTCTGTTTTTACCATTTTTATAAAAAATGTAAATACAAATAAATATCTAAATATAAAAGAGGCGAAATTAAAACCTTTGGCAAAAAATACATTTATCCACGACAATCTTTCTTTACTTAGATATAAAATAAATAAATAAACTCCAGATAAAAATATTTTTAATCAGTAAACTTGTTTTATTTCTGCACCAAGTCTCAATTCAAACACCAAATCCACCATGTTTTACACAATTAACCCTCTAGGTGGCGTTTTGTGGGTTTTTCCCTCATAATGGCAACACGAACTTAAATTACTGTCTTTATTGATTGTACAGATAAAAACAAAACATCATTCAAATCTGTACGATCATTCAAATCATTCAAAAAGTAGTTATTACAATACAATGACAAAGATCGATCGATCTTTATTGTCATTGTATAGTAATAACTACTTTTTACTTCAGTACATGTCAGAGCCAAAACTTCTTTACTTCCACTTGAGTAAAAAAGTACTTCAACTTTCACCCGAGTATTTTGAAACATGAGTATCTGTACTTCTACTTAAGTAAAGGATGTGTGTACTTTTGCCACCTCTGTTAATCAGTAAATATGATGCGCCAAGTCTCAAATCAAACACCAAAATCTGGCATGATTTACACAATTAATCCTCTGGGGGGCGACAAACGCACCGGAGCGTATTGACATTTTTCCTCATAACGCTGAAACGAACTTAAATGACTCTTTTTTGATCATACAGATAAAAGAAATTGATCATTCTAATTTGTAAAGGATTTACTTTTATTGTATTTACTCATAATAATAAAACGCTGTTCTTTTGTAAAATAAAGAAAACAGACAGGGGGTGCTCTCTGCCATCTCAATCATCTCCCTTCACAAACTCACAATTAAAACAACGTGTATCTCAGGGAATTTTTGCCTCACAGAAATAATAAATATATCTATATAAAACTCGAAATGAAATAAAACTCCCCATAACCCTCTACAATTCAAAGTTTTTTCCAAGCCTCCGAGCACCACTGGGGTGCTGCCTGGCCTCTGCAGCCCACTTAGGGGCACCGCCCCAATGCTTCTTTAGAGATCCCAGTGCCTGACGTGGCTTCCTCACCCATTGCTCCTCTACATTTAAGCTACTACTGTCCTCATTCTTGACCAATTGACCAACGATCACCTACATCAACTTCCTCCAGGGCAAAGCCCTTGAATGGTCTACAGCTGTCCTGGAGGCCCAGAGTGCCAGCTGCTCTAGATTCCCGGCCTTTACCACAAAATTCAAGTGAGTCCATCTCTGTGCCCTGCTGGGTTGCCACTCTTCCTCTGTATCCTGACATTTAGCAGACGTCCTTATCCAGAGCAATGTACAAAATGCCTCTGTATCCTGATTCCCACCTTACTAGAAACCTTACCCACTCCACTTCCTTGTTTGGTTAAGGACATGGCTCTGGTCTCTTCCACCTGTGCCTAATTTATCTGCTTTGTCCTTATTGGACTCTAAAATAACAATAGATATTTCAGCATTTTCGAAGTTTGTCTCTCCATTTGGTTTCACAAACCTCGTCTTGGCAGACTGCTAGAGCACCTACTTCTCCTGCAGTCGACATAATATGCATTACTTGCTTATACATTTTTTTAATACTGCACCCTAAATTAAACTTCACAATCACAATATTGCAGTTTAAGTACATTACAAACTATGCATGTCCTGTAACTGTGAAAATCATGAAAAAACGTGCAGAAAAAGCAGAAAAGGTGTCAGTCTCCAATTATTGTTTCAAATACCATGGTATGACATCATATTTGGGTTTTTACTTTCGGTTACATCATCAAAAAGAAAAAACAACAAAAAAAACCCTTTTGTTTGACAGTTTCTTCCTCTCTCCATGTTCTGCAGCATTTGTTACAGGTTTATAAAATATTATATATAATTTGTACCTAGTATAAAAAACATTCAATGATTTTGCTGTTTAAGAAAACTTTGAACATATGCAAAACATTTCAGTATCAAAACTGATAGAGTAAAAGCTGTGAAATCGGCAGTGAGTCGTTTCCTGTTGTTGAAGAACAGCGAAGATAAAACATGAACATTCTCCTAAGTTTCAGTTACAGGTATGTGGACAGAAAACATAAGGGATGCAGGAGCAGGTCAGTATAATGTACAGGAGATCAGTATAATGTACAGAAGGTCAATATAATGTACAGGAGGTCAGTATAATGTGCAGGAGGTCAGTATAATGTACAGCAGAATTTGGATTATTACTCCTGCATGAAGCTTAATAACCATGCTGATTCTAAAGGCTCCTCCTTTCTTCAGTCCTGACCACATTTGAGCTTCACTGTAAATGTTTTTGGTCTTCACATATCCAAGTGCATTGTTTAGAAGGTCAGTTAAAGCTATCGAATCAAACTTTATCTATTGTTAAATGATGTTTTATGCAGCACCGTGATCCTGGAGGACTATTTTTCATTTCACTGTGTTAAGTAATGTATATGGGTAACATGTAAAATCCTTAAAAAGACCTTAAAAATGAAAACAACTGGGGACCCCCTCCTGGGTGATGAAACAGATATAGAGAGTCTGTTTGAATGTACACACACATACACATATGCAAATCCTCCAATGAAAACGCTCCTCCCCATGGTATTTATGGTACTTAAAAGACCCATGGAAGACAGAAAAATGTAAAAAAAAAAACCTTCGTATCATGAACAAAGGGGAAAGGCACATAAGAGAACTTCCCTTAACTAGCCGACTAACACCCCCCAGCCAAGAATCCACAGTTCCAAAGGTGGTGAGAACCCTATACTCAAGACCTCTCCAGGGTGGGAGACTTCTCAAAGGACTGCACCCTCCAGTCACAATCTCACCATGGATCCTGAATTAGAACTGAGAATTGAGAAGGGGGTGTCAAAAAATCGACATCACCCAAATCGGCCCTCCAAGCACTGTCTCGACTGCTAATCCCAACCAACATCCCTGTTGCCTGATCCTACAGCTACATGGTGCTTTCCATCTCCACAGCCATCGGGTACGCACTGAACCTTGGCCATACCCTATTTCTTAAGTAGGCTTTAGACGAAAAACCAGAAAAGAATTGTTTCCTGTTGTGGGCAGAGAAGTTTGAGACATTTCCAGTACTTATTCAACAAGATTCTCAACAAAAAAGCACCATGCACTACTAAGTTCATAAAATCCGGTAAAAACACTTTTTTACACAGGGTCATGTAGTTTTGGGTTTTGTTTTACCTCAATAATAAAAACCTTCATTTAAAAACTGCATGTTGCGTTCACTTCTGTTATCTTTTACTAATATTTTAATTCGTTTTGATGTTCTGAAACTTTTAAATGTGACAAACATGCAAAAAAAATAAGAAATCAGGAAGGGGTCCAACACTTTTTCACACCAATGTACAGTATGTGTTTATATTTTAAATACTGGTAAACTAGGGACAGCTTTTATGAACCTTCCTTAAAGGCACACAATTGTACAGGATGTGTTTGGATGCTGGAGCATGAATTTTCCCTTCATTTCGAGGCCAAACCTGTTCCAGCATTATCATGTCCCTGTTCACAAAGCCAGCACTATGAAGATCTGCTTTACATGGTTGGAGTGGAAGATCTCCTGCTATAGAGCTCAAACCCTATTGAACACCTTTGGGATGAATGTGAACGTTGACTGCACCCCAGGAACCTGCTCAGCTTCTCTCCTACATCACTACCTGACTTTACCAACACACTTGGGAACATCTTTCCAGAAGAGTGGAAGTTATTATTACAGCAAATGATCAAGGCCAAGGAATAATAATATTTTTTTTTTAGTTCCAGTTTATTTATTCTGAAAGGTGGATTGAAGTAAGCCAGGGGCTCAAAATGTCTAGAAAGGCCCTGATCTGTGAATATCATCAGCTTCAACCGCATAGTTATTGTGATATATATATATATATATGAAAAAATAATTTAACATGTCGACATACACAAAACATCCAGATGTGTCTATGATAAAAATGTATCTGTGCTATTTAAATGAAAGGTTTCCTTGTTTCCTTACGGACATTACTTTCCAGAATATACTCCCCACTAATGGATTACGAATTCCTGAAGGATTCGACCCGCATTACGGACCAAACTCGCATTACGGTTCATAACTCTCCCTGACTTGTGTTAGTGTTTTAACTTATAGTAATAAACATGATAGAGTTACTTCCGCTTCCGACTCGTGCTTGCAACCCTGTCAGAAGGTCCAACCAGAACCGAAGAAAGAGAAATCGCCGCTCCGCTCCAGTGTTCCGCCAAACACGCCAATCCGCTCCAGTGTTCCTCTGAGCGTGCCGCTCTGCTCCAAAGTCCCGCCGAGTGCGCCACTCCGCCCCAATGTTCCGCCGAGCGTGCCGGTCCATTCCAGGGTTCCGCCGAGCACGGCGCCTCACTCCAGTGTTCTGCCTCGCACGGCACCTTGCTTCAGAGTGCCGCTTTGCCTAATGGACGCGAAAAGGATGTTGTACCGGCACCTGGTCGTGAAAGTGATGCCGTACCGCCGCCGGACCACGACAAGAACGGAAGACTGTGTCCAAGATTATCTAAAGGCGACGTCAAGTCTCCAAGTCCTTCTGAAAGAGACTTCACGCCTTCAAGTCCCTCTCAAAGCAACCTTGCGGTCCCAAGGTTCTCCAAGGTCGCCGCTGTGGATGTCGTCACCCTCTGAGTCCATCTTTGGGCGTCACCGCCTTCTGGGGTTTGCTTGTAGTTACCGTGGCCCCAGATGATCTCCACCGAGGGCGTCGCTTAGCCCCTGATCTCTGCCGAGGGTGTCACATAGTCCCTGATCTTCACAGAAGGCGTCGCTTTACCTCAGACCTCCGCAGAGGGCGTCGCTCCACCTCTGGTCCTTCCTGACCTTCCCCTGTTCCTTGGCAATGCAAACTGGGCCTCCTCCTTCGACTCTGGGTGGATGGCAAGGCCCATTAACCACCGACACCTGTTCCTCATTCCCGTTCACTTTATAAACTCCCATGCCAGCCTTACTGGCTGTCCAACCTACTAGATGGCTATGGTGATTCACCTGGTTACTGACTGCCGGCATTCCCCGCTGGTTCCTGCTCCTTCTTCCTGTCCTATGGATTACCCTAACTTTCCGGATTACCCGTTTGCTTACAGACATTACTTTGCTTATAGACATTACTTTCATTACGGATTATACTCCCCCAAACATATTACGCCTTCCTGAAGGATTCTACCCGCATTATAGACCAAACCTGCATTACGGTTCGTAACTCTCTATGACTTGTGTTAGTGTTTCTGAACTTATAGTAATAAACATGATAGAGTTACTTTCGCTTCCGACTTGTGCTTGCAACCCTGACATCCATGAATTTCAGCTTTGCGTATACAAGTGCATTTTAATGGGTGAAAAAATAATGAAGCACGTACACAAATGCAGTGACATTTCATGCCAAAGTCCGTACCATATATCAAGCTGGATCTAATTTATTGTAAAAAAATACAAGTTAGCACTGGCACACACACTTATATTTGCAGAACAATGTTAAGTGACAGTGATGTATTTCATTAAGTATTACCTTCAACCTTACATCATGAAAACAGGCTGAGGGTTGAAAATGTACAGTTATCCAGCATTTAGCTTGTTTAAATGGTTTTAGATCCAACTTTATTCATTTGTGTTTGCTACAGTGGATGTGCTACAAAAAAGAAATGAACACAGTATTCATGGGGATAAAGCATGTATTATAAAGCATGCATGAGGATAAAGCATGCACAAGGATAAACATGCATCAGGATAAAGCACGTATTAATAAAGCATGCACAAGGATAAAGCATGCATGAGGTATGTTCCCAAATGCATGAATAGATGCAATAAACAGTAGTTTTACTTTCGATTTCTCAGAAATATCTCTCTTCTCTGCAGACAGCAGGAAAAGACATTAAACAAACTGTAATATGCACAAAGAAACATGCAGAGAATTTGTCTTTCGGTTTACCAGAAATCCCACCCTCTTTTGCATTCACTACTAAAGAGGACCAGAAAAGTTTAAAAGAAGACACACAGGACACTCAGGATATCAGACAGAGAAGACACACAAGCAATCACACAAGGTAAGTGCTTAATGTTCAGGGAGCTTAAAAAAATATGCAAAACAGATTATTTCTCTCTCTCTCATGCACACACACACACACACACACACACACACACACACACACACACACACACACACACACACACACACAACCACACCCACACACACACTCGCTTAGTTCTATTAAATACATTACGAAAGTTTCATCACTGACTGCATCGTTGTACAGTATTTACTTTCAAATAACAGAATTTTCCTCAGTAAGTGCCAGTGTTTATTACAGTTACAACACGATGCTGTGCTTATCATCACTTTTACTTTCTGTTCAGTTTTCCTGCGTTTCCTTCCTCTTTAATACAGTTACATCATCTCACGCTAACACTGTAACTGATAACATTTTCTAATAATTTTTCTTTAATACAGATTCAAACATGGGAAATGTGGTACCAGGTATGTAAAACAAATTGACTTACTTTAATATTACAGTAATGCTGAATGGGACTGTAGTGCACTAGGCAGCGTCTTTATTTATCATGTGCACTGCTACTGTAGATAAAAATGGTAAAACATCAGGTAAAACTGTCAGCAGAATTCAGACATTAGACAACAAAACTCAAGAACAATGCATATAACAGTGCAAAAGAAATTTACAAATCCACCATGTGACAGATACACTGGAGATCAAAATTAAAGAACAATTTATAAACAATTGAACAATTCTTAAATAATGTCATCTTCACTGTTCAACAGTTGAGTTTTGTCCCGTCTATACCATGCTACCAGAACACCTTTTCCACAAAATAACTAAGGCATTTAAAAAAAATTATTTTGCAGAAAACACACTGATCAAAATTAGAGAACAACAATGACTGTAGCATGAAAAAGGGTTACAACAGTCAGCAATAAGAAGGAAGTGTCCAGGCCTCTGGGTGAAATTTTGGACCAGTTCTCCTCTGTCCTCACAACATGCTCCTCAGCAAAGCTTAGTCTAGCCTTTTGATTCTTTCTGCTAATGAGAGGTTTGGTCACTGCAGAGTGGGCTTTTTGTACAAATGCTCTTAAACGTTGAGACACTGTATGACAAGACAGATTCTTACCCTGTTCAGTGCTGAACTGGTGAGCAATCCAGCTGCAGTGTGGAAACGATTGCCCACTGATATCCTCCGCAGTATCCTGTCCTCTCTTGTATTTGTCTTCCGTGGACGACCAGCCTTCTTGGTGGACTTGAATGAGTTTGTGATGTTGTAAAGATTCAATATTCCTAAAATCACAGATTTGGAACGACCAACTTGTCTTGCTATGGCTGATAGGGTCGTCCCTTTGGCCTTCATCTGGACAACCTGCTGCCGGCGGCTTTCAGTCACTTTAGAACGGCCCACCATCTTGCAGAGTCAGTGAAACTGGAAGTTAGGCTGCCAGCTGAATAGGGGTTGACAGATAATCAAGAAATTTAGCACCAGGTGCCAGATTAACACCAATAACTGGGAGGTATCTGAAAGTGTTCTCTAATTTTGATCAGTGTGTTTTATGCAAAAGAATTATAATTTTTTTTAATTCCTTAGTTATTTTGTGGAAAAGGTGTTCTGGTAGCATGGTATAGACAGGACAAAAACTCCTTTAACTGTTGAGCAGTGAAGATGACATTATTTCAAAATTCTTCAATTGTTTATAAATTGTTCTCTAATTTTGATCTCCAGTGTGTGAAGAGGTGAAATGAAATATCCAGTTTGTTCAGGACTGAGTAGTACATGTATATAAACTAGGAAATTTACCATCAGTGTGTGTTTTGTAACATGTTTTTCTGATGATCTATTTAACAGAATTTGTCACAGTTCTGGCTGATCAAATTGTTACAAGTGGAGAAACAGTTACTCTTCAATGTGAGGCAAACACAAAAGAAGTAACGGCAACGTGGGAAAAAGACGGCAGTAAATTGTTATGTGTAGAGGGCAAACACAAAGTGACCAAAACAGATACAACATTTACTTTGGAAATTTCAAATGCTGATGAGACTGATGAAGGGAAATACACTTTAACCCTCAGCAATGATAAGGGATCTGCATCATGTTCCGCCCTCATCAGAGTCGGTAAGTAACATTATATTATTACCTGATTTAACTATAACATACACATAAATACTGATCATGTAAATATTATAATATTCAACACTGCAAATTAAAACCTCATGAAATAAAACAGAACTAAACTTTAGTATAATATAGACACAATAATAATATTGTATTAATAACGTGTATTTATTCAATACAGAAATTAAGCAATGGAGAGAAGTGCGATGGCAGAGGTATCATTATCCTTCAATCCTGATTTTTATCTTCTAACACATTCACTGTTTTTACTGTAATAGTTATAACTGATATATAAACTAACAATCTATCAGTTTGTTAGTTTATATATCAGTTATAACTATTACAGTTTACATTTTCTTTTCTCAGTCAAGATGAAATGTTGAATAATATCAAGACATTTAACATTTGTAATGAAGTTGAAGAGCTCCACTTCCTCTTGTATGGACCAGTTGGAGCAGGAAAATCCAGCACCATAAACACCATCAGAAGCATCTTTGAAGGACGTCTGTTTGTAAACTGCCTGGCTGCTGCAGAAACTTCTACGAGTCACACTCTCTCTGTGAGTCCATAATATACCATGTAGAATATAATAGTCTTTATTTGTCATATACCTGTATACATTACAGCAAATTGAAATCCGTTCTTCGCATATCCAAGCTTGCTCAGAAACTGGGGTCAGAACGCAGGGTCGGCCATGATACAGTGCCCCTGGATCATTGCTTAAGAGCCCAAGAGTGGCAGCTTGGCGGTACCGAAGCTTGATCCCCCGACCTTCTGATTAGTAACTCAGCACCTTAACCACTGCAGCTACCACTTCCACTGTCCCTCGTGTGTGTGTGTGTGTGTGTGTGTGTGTGTGTGTGTGTGTGTGGTACATTTATCAAAGTAAATGTTTAAAAACTAAATGGTTTTTCTTAACATCTTTCAGTTTGAAAGTTTCAGACTTGAAGATGAAGAAAGATCGTTTCCTTTAGCCTTCTATGATGTAATGGGTGCAGAAGCAGAAGCAAAAGCTGGTGTGAACACTCAAGACATCATCAGTGCTTTAAAAGGTCACATGAAAGAGAGCTACAAGGTAAAGTGTTCACATTACTGTGTTCAGCTCTTATCACTCAATCACACTGTATGGAACTCAGTAGGAAACACGTGTCTCTATAAAACAATTTTACTATTTTTAACTACAGTAGAACCCCACTGGACGAGCATAATTCGTTCTTGAAAATTGCTCGTAAGTCCATGTGCTTGTACGATAGAATTAATATTCCCCATTAGAATGAATGTAAACGCAATTTAATCCATTCGATCGCTTATTTCTGCACCTAAAAATTATTTGTAGCTTATTTTAACACACAAACACACCGCAAATTACCGTAATGTAAACATGATTTAACACTTCCCCATGTGGTAGTGGTTGATTGCGAGTGTAAGACACGCACCACGCTCGTAACCTTTATGGTTTCCATGGTAATTCAATTTACTTTCGTTCCCACAGCACCATCACTGAGACGTTTTTCAAGATTTCTAGTGAAATAAAAATATAACACTACAAAAAAGTTAAGTTTTTGCTGCACTGAACAATGAGAGCGACCGAGTTATACATCATTAACTAAGTGACTGATGCTGCCTTCCACCGAAAACGTGTTGCTCGTTTCTTCGTTTGCTCGTACTATTAGTTGCTCATACAACAGGATTTTACTGTACCAATTATCGTTAATATTTTGATCCTTTTATTTAATGCACAATTTTCTGAGCAGTCGATCAGGTTTACATTTCACCGCAGGTTGTGTTCTGTATAAAACTGTATCTTGTATCTTGTATCTGGAAAATCATCCGAATGAGTGATATGTTATATGACCAAACAAACACTTAAATATTCTTTTAAATATCTTTTCTTCAGTTCATCTCTAATGCGCCGTTGTCTGAAAGCGACAGTTTTTACAATCGAAATCCCAGCCTGGGTGATCAGATGCACTGCCTGGTGAACGTCATAGCAGCTGACAAGATTTCATTAATGAGCAATGAATTTATCAAAAAATGGAAGACTATCAGAGAAACAGCATGTAGTATGGGTGAGTCAGTTCACAATAATCATCAGT